>NC_045174.1:22798615-22801115 GCF_900700415.2 Clupea harengus | reverse complement strand
ACAGACAGACTCACATCCAGGATCTCTTTGTTGGCCTTGGGTGAGGTGTTCTCACGCAAAACCTTTATGGCCACTGGGATCTTCACATGCTCTCCATCTGGGGCCCAGATTCCCTACATAGAGAAAACACACACACACACACACACACACACACACACACACACACACACACACACACACACACACAACACACACACACACACACCACACACACACACACACACACACACGCGCGCGCGCGTTAACAGACGTTAACAGACATTCCCATTGACTGAAATATTCTCTTATTTGTCAAATAATACCATGAGCAAGATCCAAATAATACCATGAGCAAGATCCAAATAATACCATGAGCAAGATCCTAAGCATGCTAACACACTTCACGGTAGCTGTAGTTTAGTTTAGTGCTTTGCTCGTTGCCCGTCAATGAAATTAGGACCCATCTGTACTGTCCAATATCCACTGGCTGACCACCTGCCTGTTACTATGGAAACCCTCACACATGAAGTGGGTCTGTTGCTAACAGCAGTGACCTCTGACCTTGTAGACGGTTCCAAAGGCTCCGGAGCCGAGGACCCTGAGCTTCTTGAGCTCCGTCTCCTTCAGGATGCGCATCTGGGCCTGGTTGGGCGTGGCTCCACTCGGGGTCAGAGGTTCCACCAGCTGCGGAGCGAGGACAAGGGGAAAAGCAGAAACCGTTATCTGATGATCTGATTACTGGTCCGTCTCCAGGCTGCTTGGTGCTGGTTCATGGTGAAATCACATGGTCATAGTGAAAAAGGTAAAAAAAAAAAAGACTAGAGATTCATACTAGTTAGTTTTACTTGAGTGAAAGTGAGTGAATGGTGTCAATTATAGCAGCCATATTTATGTGGGTTAGAATTCTGGAGGTGGACATATCCCTTATAAAATATAAGCAAAGTCCATGTTACAGTAAAAGTTCTACAACTCCTACCAATCCTTTCCACTCCAGAGGCATTACTATATTCAGTGTACAAAAACAAAAACGTCAAAGACACTCACACCTCTGGAAATATTACCAGGTTACATGCTGGTAGAAAGGTTGTTAAAAAAAACTAAACTAAACATGAACTACATTTCCCATCATGCTTTGTGAGTCTGACCTCATGCTCCTGCATGATCCTCCTCATATTCTCCTTCTTCTTGCGGTGCCTCTGGCGGTGCATGTAGAACACCAGCAGACCCAACAGGATGAAGAAGAGCAGAACTCCACCCACTGCTGCTGCGATGGAGGTGCCTGCCCTGTGAGGTTACCATAGAGATGACCGTTAGACCACTCCCTCAGTGTCCCTCAGACTTTATCACTTTGTTTAGCTGCATCTGATCTATGAGGTCCTACTGTTCAGCACAAAACAACAACATGGTAGAAGCACTCTTCTTCAGTTTTTCTTACTTTCTAATACATGTTGGCAAGGAGGAAAAAAATTGCCATGTTTTCAAGTTGTAATGTAACATACTGTAATGTATGTATGATTTAGGTTGCCAGATCGGCCCCAAAGTCAGTTACTGTAATGCATGTATGATTTCGGTTGCCAGATCAGCCCCAAAGTCAGTTACTGTAATGCATGTATGATTTCGGTTGCCAGATCTGAGCCAGACCGGCCCCAAAATCAGTTACTATAATGTACGTATGATTAAGGTTGCCTGATGGATCTTATATGTGTGGTGGATAGGCTGGGCAGATCTTATGTATGGGCCACTCTTTGTAACCCCCACGCTTCTAATTAGTAAAACACATAGCGCTATCAACTGCAGGGCTAACTGAACTACTGCGGTGAATCACTAAAAATGGAGGATTTCTATGACTGTGATCAGCTGATTCCAAGTGTATATTTACCCGGTTTTCACTGCGATGGGACAGCCACGCTCATCCAGCGGACACCTGAGAAGAAGCAAGTAGGTTTACTCATATGTGTCAGCCAGGTCATGTCAAACTGAAGCCTCGCTTTGGAAAACAAATGAATGGTAGACGCTTTTACTCGTACCTTCTGCAGTACAAAACATTTAAAGGGAGAGCACGCGATTCTGATTCAAGTCACATTCAGCAAAATTCTTTGTGTGCGCTCAAACAAACTCTTGTGTTCACTTACAGCCCTGGCTAAAACAAGGTGCTTCAGAACGAGCCATGCACCACTCTACCAGCCAATCAACACGTTGCTTCAGGAGCACGGAGGAGAGGGGTGTCATTTGATTGGCTGTTGAGCTCAAATGTCAACAACCTTTCGACAGAATCACAGATTGCATCCTAAATGGTGGAGAGCTTTTACTCTTCCTGCCTGCAGTATGTGCCTTTAACACATGGGAGGCAAGGCGGTTATATGACACGACCGCACAGCTGATATAACAATGATCCGTGATGTTGGGATACGCTTATGTGTGGGGTAGATATGTTGGGATACGCTTATGTGTGGGGTAGATATGTTGGGGGCAGATCTTATGTATAGGGGGGATTGATTCGTGTGAAGTAGATATGTTGGGG
>NC_045174.1:22748198-22773115 GCF_900700415.2 Clupea harengus | reverse complement strand
ACACACCACACACACACACACACACACACACACACACACACACACACACACAGGAGAACATACTTTCAATGCGATGGTAAGTATATAAATGAATGGTAATATCAATTTCCATCACTCCTATCCACCTCTCTTTGGATCAGTGTGTGTGTGTGTGTGTGTGTGTGTGTGTGTGTGTGTGTGTGTGTAGACTCCTATCCACCTCTCTTTGGATCAGTGCACAGTTTAGCCCGTGTATGCAGCCTGTGGGGAACTACTGTTGTTCGACAGCATACGCCACACCAAGACCAATCTATAACTGTCAGTTAAATATGAATATAAATATAATCAGGTGGATATAGAGTGAGTCCATATGAATATAATCAGGTGTATATAGATGAATGTAATCAGGTGTATATAGACTCCATATGGATGTAATCTATGGGCAGAAGGCCATTGTATCCAGTGCACACAAACATGCTCACCGCCATGATCAACTCGAAGGGGTGCTTATAGACCCTGACCTGGTACTCACCGCCATGATCAACTCGAAGGGGTGCTTATAGACCCTGACCTGGTACTCACCGCCATGATCAACTCGAAGGGGTGCTTATAGACCCTGACCTGGTACTCACCGCCATGATCAACTCGAAGGGGTGCTTATAGACCCTGACCTGGTACTCACCGCCATGATCAACTCGAAGGGGTGCTTATAGACCCTGACCTGGTACTCACCGCCATGATCAACTCGAAGGGGTGCTTATAGACCCTGACGGGGGACTGGTACTCACCGCCATGATCAACTCGAAGGGGTGCTTATAGACCCTGACCTGGTACTCACCGCCATGATCAACTCGAAGGGGTGCTTATAGACCCTGACGGGGGACTGGTACTTCTGCACCATGGTGCGGCCTCTCCAGGGTTAGGGTGCAGCCTCTCCAGGGTTAGGGTGCAGCCTCTCCAGGGTTAGGGTGCAGCCTCTCCAGATTAAGGTTAGGGTGCTGCCTCTCCAGGGTTAGGGTGCAGCCTCTCCAGATTAAGGTTAGGGTGCTGCCTCTCCAGGGTTAGGGTGCAGCCTCTCCAGATTAAGGTTAGGGTGCTGCCTCTCCAGGGTTAGGGTGCAGCCTCTCCAGATTAAGGTTAGGGTGCTGCCTCTCCAGGGTTAGGGTGCTGCCTCTCCAGTTGACCTACAACAAACAGAATAACACATTTATTAACAGAATACACATTTACAAACAGAATAACACATTTATGAACAGAATACTCATTTACAAACAGAATAACACATTTATGAACAGAATAACACATTTATAAACAGAATACTCATTTACAAACAGAATAACACATTTATAAAAAGAATAACACATTTATAAACAGAATAACACATTTATAAACAGAATAACACACATGTACAAACAGAATAACACATTTACAAACAGAATAACACACATTTACAAACAGAAATAACACATTTACTGTAATATTGTGAGGTGAAAATGCACTCAAGTTATCTACGGACCCCGGAGTTGCATATAAGTATATTTATTCAACAACAACAACAACAACAAGCTTGTCGGGCTCATTCACGTCCTGGCAGGCCAGAGAGCGGCACAGGAGAGAGAGAGAGAGAGAGAGAGACCGGGCTCACTCCCAGACTGCAGCAGATGAGAGGGAAGCAACTAAAAACATCACACACACACACACACACACACACACACGCACACAGACACACACACACACACACACACACGCACACGCACACACACAGGGTTTATATAGAAAGAATTTAGCGTTCTGTGATGCCAAAACACTTTGTCAGCAGGGATAACTACGTGGTGGGTCTCTGACGTCCGAGGTCATCTTTCTATGCTTTTTTGCAATGTAATGCAACAGTGAGGAAGAAAAGCAGGACTACCAGTTCTTCTTATCAGTCTTTGCTTACACACACACACACACACACACACACACACACACACACACACACACAGAAGGTATACTTTAAGCACATAGGCGGGTTAGAGCCCAAGATAAATAGAAACAGAAAAGTCATGTTTCAGCAAACAAAGGCATATGATTAACACACATACACAGTTCGACCCTTCTTATCACCTCTGAGCTCACCCAAACATAGACAAAAGCTTCCTTCTCTTACGCATATACAGCTGTTACACATATGCAGACTAAGTGGTGTCGGAACCTAATCTAAATTACACACACACACACACACAGAAAAGTCATGTTCCTGCTTACATAAGCATATGATTCATACAGAGTAATTATTAATACAAGGCACTTGATTAATACATTCTTAAGTCATGATGAACCGTGTAAAACACAGCTGTATAAAATACACTTTGGGTAAAACAAAGGTTCATTTTTACCCAATAATAACAATGTCACATTTCACCAAAAAAAAAGTTCGCAAACGCTGGCTAAGAGGCACTGGACACACATATTAGCCGATGATTATTAAGCGTTCTCTGCTAAAATGTCTGAAAACACCATCAGAATCACTAAGACGGAGCAGGGCAAAACACAGGTGGGCACTTCGGCAAACTTATGCAACCTCCCCTTACCGCAGCCCGGCGATCAGGACTATATGCACTCATATCAAGCACAGAAAATGCTTGAGAAGTCAACATATGGTTGACACCATGAAACATTTCAAAGTCGGGAATATTGTCGTAGGCTAATCCACTAATTTACCTGTATCTGCAACTGTACATGTACAATATATCTTTGTTGTCGTAAAACATCAAATACTTAGGACCTTCAATAGTGTATTCCTTAAGGTGAGGTCATGTAATGTATCTCTATTACTTCATTTCATTTCTCCTGGACTGTGTAAGTAAGACATGACAACGAAGCCGTTATTGCGTGTGAACATTAGGAAACACTGTAACCTTTGCGCCATTAGAATGACATCATTATCGTAGCTACTTCAAGTCCATCAACTAACTGTTAGCATATCTTTCGTCTGGACAGTAACGCAATCTACGCGTCGACTAGAAACAAAACCATTGTATCAGTTATCGTTAATGACGATGCGAACAGAACCCCGTGTACATTCTGTCACTGGTGTTCTTAAATCTAACTTTAATAACTTTCAGGGAACTGTTTAAAGTAGCAGTACAATAGTTAGTTAACTAGATAACTTAGTTGGTGGAAGTTTAGTTATTTCGTAGGCTAGCACATGTAATAGCACTGTGTAATGTAGTTCCACAGCCAGCTAACGTTATGATAGGCCTACATAGTTAAGGTAACTAGCTAGCGAGATCAGCGCTTTTTGAGAAGGCAAACGTCTTCAACTTCGCTGTGTTAGATACGTTTAGCCAGCCTGTGCAGGACAGATAGCTAATGTTAGTTATGCTGCCTGCGGGTAACACACATGTCTCATCAGCTGTTAAACTTACCCAATTTCCTGTCGGTCACTGTAGATTATGTTTCATTGAAGAAGTTCTAAATCACAGCGAGGAAGGATGTCCAGCTCTGTTACATTAACGTCCCTTAAAACTTCATCCTGTCTGAAAGTTCGCCCGTTTACAGTGCACACACAACCAAAGGGTACATGAAAGATCTCTCATGAGACTCAACTTGAGTGAATGGGCGGGTCTGGGGGACGTGTGTGTGACGGACACAGCGCCAATCTCCGCCCAGTGCTTCAGTCAAAGGTTTTTGATCATTAATTCAGGCTTATACAGACAACAATACAATTATCGTATGTGACTAGTCTGATCTTTTGATAGGATACATAACTACATTTACGTCACATTTACATTTAGTCATTTAGCAGACGCTTTTATCCAAAGCGACGTACAAAGTAGAGGGCAATCAAGCTACGAGCAATAGAGACCTAGTGTAACAATAAATACTACTTTACATAAGGAATAAAAAGTGCAGGAATGTAACTACTGTAAGTGCGAGTTAAGTACTAGTTAGAGGAGATAGCATTAGAGGAAAGATAAGGAGAGGTAGAGGAAGGAAGAGGAAGTGCAAGTTAGGAAAGGATGAGGTTCTCTGAAGAGTTGGGTCTTCAAGAGATTCTTAAAGGTAGAGTGTGTGTGTGTCTTCGTGTGTGTGTGTGTGTACACAAGGGACAGGTACTGTCAGTGAAACACTAGGCAAGGCAAGGCAAGGCAATTTTATTTATATAGCACAATTCATACACCGTGGTAATTCAATGTGCTTCACATAAAAAAAAAGCAAAAGGTCAGTGCACAGGGGCGGACTGGGGGAAAAAAGTGGCCCGGGAGTTACTGTCAGACCGGCCCACTCAATACACGGCGCGCGGCCCACTCAGTACACGGCGCGCTGCCCACTCAATACACGGCGCGTTGCCCATTCAATGCATCGCACGTATAGACCAGTCAGTGGCCTACTTGGAAAAATACCCATACACTTAACATTATTTTGTATGATTACAAAGAAATTACATCATATATGTTTTTTTTTTTATAACATTTGGATCCACCAATTTGCCTGGGTGGACACATGGAATAAAATGATACTGGCTATTGTAACCCTCCAAGGTAGGTATAGTTTGCTAGATGAATAGGCTTAACTCTGGGCTAGTATCAGATGGTTATACGTATAACTACAGAACATTAAGGAATGAATATCCACACAATAAAGAAACTGGAATCAGAGGGTAAAATTAGTATGAACTATATTGTAGAAATGAACAGAATAGAACATACAATGGGGTGTGAACATCAGTGGTATCAGTAGTGTTGCATGCTGGGTGTGTAATTGTGTGTGTGTAGGGGTGTTGAAGGTGCATAACAAAACAATAAGTTAAGTAACAGAACCTAAACTAACTCTGCTGGCCCGGGTGCATTATAGTCACATGATAATAAAAAACAATATCAGTATACTCATGTGTTATTATGACCTCACTATCTAATCTAGATAACATATTAACATTGTTTATAATGTTAGTGTTGTGTATAACACGGTGATTTTAGCATAACAAGCTAGCTGGTTAACTTATTTTACATAAGTTTTTAGAAATGATAAGATTGCCCTCTTTACAACTACCACCATGGATAGCTTGCTCATCGATTGTAAACAAGTGACTACGGCTAACATGTGACAGTAGACAACAGCGCCAGCTTGCTTATTTCAACAGATCATAACGGTCTCAATTTTGGACTTTTATCTACCTAACGTTAGCTAGGCAAGTTGGTAGTGAACGTTACCTCATCTGTGAAAAGCAAGCTAACATTGGCCAAGTCAACGCCACAACTTACCTTGTATCACTGTCACTGTCACGCAAAATAACAGTCGTAAATGGCCCAGAGTTTTCTTAAATGCAATTCCTCAAAACTACCAGATGCCCCACGGGCCGCTCCGTGTTAGAAGGGCTGATGGCACACGTCACTACAGTTGCGTGCCCTGGCGGGGCTTGTATGCAAATCCAGGTGCGTTTAATTTAAGAATCCTTATCCTCAATCCGCACAGCTGAGAACACTTCGGCTGTGTAAGAACCCATTTTCAGGTGTTCATTAATAAGGTGGAGATCGTTTCTTACGTTGAATTTCTGAAGTCCGTAAGAACACATTTCAGAAGACACTTCAGAATATTTTCGAAAAATCGGCACTGAGTGTGAATACAGATCACAAGGAGGAGTATAAAAATCAGTCAGTGAGTTTTTGTATGTAGTTAATAGAGGACATAATACGTGTTCCAAGTAGTATGGAAAATAGTTGAAGGTGCCGGCGGTGACAGTGCGAGGGCTGGTTGGTAATGGACGTGGGCTGGTATTTTGGACCATCCCAACCTCGTCGGCCCACCGGGGATTCACCCGGTATCCCCGATGGCCAGTCCGCCCCTGACAGTGCATGATCATAAAAACAGTAAATTATAGAAAATAAAAGCATGAGAACATTAAGGCATAAAAACAGTAAAATATAGGAAATAAAAGCATAAAAAGAATAATAACAATCACTAGTCTACTACAGTAAGCAATAATACTTCAAAGGAACTGTTCATAGCACTAGGAGCTGCTAGAAAGCATTTGAAGTCAGCCTATGTTTTTAAGGACTGTATGCATGTCTTGAGTAGTGTTTAATGGAACAAAAACTTGAAACAGGAGTAATGACTACGACTATCGTTACGACTACGATGGCGCCACGGACGGCTGCCTCGGTGTGTTGGTGCAGCCGTCCGTGTTTTGTCTTGTTTTGTTAGTAAATTCGTTATTTTGCTTAAAAACCGGGAGCTCTTTCACCAGAGACCCCTGTGAACTTATTACCGACTTTTATCGCCTCATCTGTCGAAATTTTGGACATTTACTTATTGTGTTTGTATGTTTTATGTTCACTGTATGCACCTTTACACCAGAACAAATTCCAGGTAGGTGTAAACCTACTTGGCAATAAATACTATTCTGATTCTGATGATGTCATTTGTGATAGCTTCAGAGATTCGCCTGCTAAACTCCCAATCCTGAATTTCTTACTGGGTCGATTGCGTGTGTTTATAATGGTCTCTGCCTGACTCGATGGCGACCTCTTGTGGTGACTCCGGGACTATCCCCGCCCAAAGCATACCTACGGTATGTCTGTACATACCCTGAAGTGTATCTTCAGATGAATGTATTTCCAATCATAACAGTAATGCCTCTGGACCCAGAGATGAACGAATTACCAGTAAATGGGGACAGTGATGGGCGAAACTGGAATGACACTTCAGCTTTATTCTCTCACACACACACACACATGACCACACTTTATTCTCTCTCTCTCTCACACACACACACACACACACACACATGACCACGCTTTATTGTCTCTCACTCAGACACATGACCTCGTTTTCAAGGAAAGTTCTTTTTTATTCAACACTGTAAACATCTGGGACTGTACGCCTATGGCAGTAAACCCATTAAAACATGTTAAACATCTTTAAAAAGGTGCACACACACACACACACATCTGGTGTGTGTGTGTGTGTGTCTGTGTGTGTGTGTGACACCAAGCCACCTAGGAATAGAGCTGGGCACCCCAATAGGCCTACATATAGTTATAATAATAATAATAATAATAATAATAATAACCTTTATTTATAGAATACTTTTCAAACTCCATTTTATAAAGTGGTTCACAGAGGCAGTGAAATTCAATCCTCATGTTTTAAAAGCAAACAGTGGTACACCAACACACACACACACATACTCTCACACACACACACACTCAAACACACACACACACACACACACCAACACAGAGTAAAGACATTTTATAAAGGAGATAAACAAACAGTGGTACACCAACACAGAGTACAAACATTTTATAAAGGAAATAAAAGACAATTCAAAGGAAATTTTAACTCAGGAAAGGCTCTCCTATAAAAGTGTGTTTTAAGAAGGCACTGAAAGGCTCTCCTGTAAAAGTGTGTTTTAAGAAGCCACTGAAAGGCTCTCCTGTGAAGTGTGTTTTAGAAACATAAAACTAACACCCACAGCAACCTTGAACCCTTTTCTTTTAAAATATGTAAAGTTTGAAACTAAAATATAAATAATCACTTTGTAAGGACAATATTACGAATCCCTTGCAAATTTCAGCCTCTGAGTGAGGTTTCGACCCTCCCATTAGCAAATGACAACTATTCATATGATAAGGAGATGGTAATTCAGTGATCACTATTGGGTCATGACGTGTCAAGTAAACCTGTAGGAACAAAGACATTCCAGGCCCATTACGTCATGGCCATTGACTTTGAGCGAGGTGTCCCAGAATGTTCACACCTTTCTCATCAATATGCATAGTGGTCTAAGTGAAGAAAAGTGTCACATTGTATATTACTTAAAATCTGATGCTACCACATCTCTTGGCTTGGGTCAGAAGGCTGGCAGCTGAGTTTTGTACAAAATCTCGATACATAGATTTTTAGTTCAGGCAGGTAAAAGACCTGTTGCAGTTATCCAGGCATGATAAGATTGATGACTGCAAAATTGTCTCTGTGTCATTAAAAGTTAACACAGATCATATTTTTGAAAAATATTCCGGTCAAAATTTTGATTACTATCAAGTCAAACGCCAATATTCTTTGCAACAGGCTTGAGCAGATCCACCAGCAGATGGCAGCAGAGTTATAAAATGTCCATTCTCTTTTTTAACCAGCAGATGGCAGCAGAGTTAAATGAAATAATAAAATAAATAAAATGTCCTTTTTTGGATTCAAAAAGGTTTATCATTAAACAGACACAACATAATATGAATTAACAATTATAATATAATTTTTCCCTAAACTTTACATAATTTCTACAATACTTCCAGGCTTCCAGAAAATTGAGCTCATATAATTTCATTCACTCTTTCCCATTACTATGGCAACCTCGAATTCCAGATCTGCTTGTGCAAACACTGAATGGAAGAAGTAATCAGAATTCTTTCACATCATCCATGATATGTTGAATTATTATTATTATAATTTTTTTTAAAGGGTTATAACTATGTCTCAGAAGAAAGTGTTCAGAAGTGGTAAAAGTGTGTGTCTGTGTCTGTGTGTGTGTCTGTGTGTGTGTGTGTGTGTCTGTGTGTTGCTGATTCAACCGCTATTCTTCTTACTTTGCTCTTTCTGTCCGATATTCTCTGTTCTAACTGTTGCCCATGTTGGATCATACATGTCTGTGTCTCTGTGTGTGTGTGTGTGTGTGTGTGCGTGTGTGCGTGTGTCTGTCTGAAAGTGCTAAAGTATTATACATGACTGTGTGTATGTGTGTGTGTGTCTGTCTGAAAGTGTTAAAGTATTAAACATGACTGTGTGTGTGAGTGAGTGAGTGTGTGTGTGTTGGATCATACATGACTGTGTGTGTGTGTGTGTGTGTGTGTGTGTGTGTCGGATCATACATGACTGTGTCATATGAGGTGTGAAAGTGCTAAAGTAAAAAGTCTTATTCTGTCTCCGCTTATTCAAGAGAGATGCTGTCGAATGTTGAAGGTGCTTCGGGAACTCCGTCTATTCAAGAGAGATGCTGTCGAATGTTGAAGGTGCTTCGGGAACTCCGTCTATTCAAGAGAGATGCTGTCGAATGTTGAAGGTGCTTCGGGAACTCCGTCTATTCAAGAAAGATGCTGTCGAATGTTGAAGGTGCTTCGGGAACTCCGTCTATTCAAGAGAGATGCTGTCGAATGTTGAAGGTGCTTCGGGAACTCCGTCTATTCAAGAGAGATGCTGTCGAATGTTGAAGGTGCTTCGGGAACTCCGTCTATTCAAGAGAGATGCTGTCAAATTTTGAAGGTGCTTTGGAACTCCGTCTCGAACAAATTGCTGAGTTGGATTCCCATCTCCTTAAACGCAGGATTGGTCTAAACAAGAGAAAATGAAGCTTATGCATTTCTGTAAAAAAGAATTACAGAATATTTCTAAATCTATCCGTTTACAGACACAACAATTGCAATAACACACGATGTAGCGCAGTAAAACCCGTCATGTTTGTTAGTGATAAGGAATATCTTAAAGACACCCAATCAGAGGAACCAATCAGAAAGCCTGAGTTTCATGTCTGCTAAATGACTAAATGTAAATGTAAATGTCACAAACCCGAGGAACCAATCAGACAGCCTGAGTTTCATATGTCACAAACCCAAGGAACCAATCAGACAGCCTGAGTTTCATATGTCACAAACCCGAGGAACCAATCAGACAGCCTGAGTTTCATATGTCACAAACCCAAGGATCCAATCAGACAGCCTGAGTTTCATATGTCACAAACCCAAGGAACCAATCAGACAGCCTGAGTTTCATATGTCACAAACCCAAGGAACCAATCAGACAGCCTGAGTTTCATATGTCACAAACCCAAGGAACCAATCAGACAGCCTGAGTTTCATATGTCACAAACCCGAGGAACCAATCAGACAGCCTGAGTTTCATATGTCACAAACCCAAGGAACCAATCAGACAGCCTGAGTTTCATATGTCACAAACCCGAGGAACCAATCAGACAGCCTGAGTTTCATATGTCACAAACCCAAGGAACCAATCAGACAGCCTGAGTTTCATATGTCACAAACCCGAGGATCCAATCAGACAGCCTGAGTTTCATATGTCACAAACCCGAGGAACCAATCAGACAGCCTGAGTTTCATACGTCACAAACCCAAGGAACCAATCAGACAGCCTGAGTTTCATATGTCACAAACCCAAGGAACCAATCAGACAGCCTGAGTTTCATATGTCACAAACCCAAGGATCCAATCAGACAGCCTGAGTTTCATAGGTCACAAACCCAAGGAACCAATCAGACAGCCTGAGTTTCATATGTCACAAACCCGAGGAACCAATCAGACAGCCTGAGTTTCATATGTCACAAACCCAAGGAACCAATCAGACAGCCTGAGTTTCATATGTCACAAACCCAAGGAACCAATCAGACAGCCTGAGTTTCATATGTCACAAACCCGAGGAACCAATCAGACAGCCTGAGTTTCATATGTCACAAACCCAAGGAACCAATCAGACAGCCTGAGTTTCATATGTCACAAACCCAAGGAACCAATCAGACAGCCTGAGTTTCATATGTCACAAACCCAAGGAACCAATCAGACAGCCTGAGTTTCATATGTCACAAACCCAAGGAACCAATCCCGTCAACTTGCCTGTCAGGAGGAAAGGTTTAAAAAATGTTCCTCTCTCTACCGGCACATCTGGATGTTTATCATTTCAATCAGAGTAAGATTAAGATTAAGATTAAGATTAAGATTAAGCTAAATCACAGCTGGCCATCGGGACCAAAGTCTCTCTGACATTAGCAACACATTATTAGCTGTTTGATACGTAGTCAAGCCAAAGGCAGAGCGATCGAGGCGTGGCCAATGCAGATCGAGGCGTGGCTAATCTGCACATTCAAAGGAGAGGGACTTTAAAGGAATTAACACTCCTCAGAAGATGTGTCCCATTGTCAACTCACATACTAACCCTGTTGTAGACGGCACAGTTCTTGAAGAAGAGAGAAATGATGAGTCATGTTCCGCCCTAAGCTCACATACTAACCCTGTTGTAGACGGCACAGTTCTTGAAGATGAGAGAAATGATGAGTCATGTTAACTCACATACTAACCCTGTTGTAGACGGCACAGTTCTTGAAGATGAGCCGCACGTCTGAGATGAACTCTCCCACCAGACGGTAGCGACCCTCCAGGTTCTCTCTCACCTTCTCCAACCACATGGGCCTCGGTACCACTGACGAGTACCTTGGTACCTGTCAATCAAAGGGTATAATAAGTCAAAGTAGGCCTGGGTGATTAAAACAATGGCGATACATATTCCTTGATAGCAACAAGAAAATGGATAGATAAAAGCTCCGATAAGTTTGGCTGGGTAAATGCAAATTCATCAGAAAAGAACATAATGACTACGTAACAAACCCAGAGTGTGCTCCCGCCCTCACTCAGAAACAGCCAATCACATGCCCTGATTATGCTGCCCTGTCCAGAATCAACCAATCATTTCTCAGTTTTGCAGCCCTTGGACAACTGGACCGTTAAGCAAATTTGACTTCTGTTTACGCAACACTCTTTACCACTCACACACACACACACACACACACTCGGGTTTGATCACTAGCCACTTCCAGCAACAGGTCACGCCCTGGTTCCGCTAAAACTCTCATGAAATAGCCCATAATCTATAATGGAGCGCTACTTGGCTGCACATCCATATGTGTTATTAGTACAGCAAAGTGGTTCAAATCTAACGTTTCCTCCTGCTATTTATCAAAAATAATAATAATAATAATAATAATAATATCTTTAAAGATACAGTCCACGATTCAAGCGAAAGGTTGGTGATATATTGATAGCTCAACAGCCTATCAAGTTACAGACCTCCCTTCCATGGTCTTGAGGCAACATGCTGATTGGATGGACTTCTTTATGGTTTGGTTCGAGTGCTTTCCATTGACAGAGCCAAGACTGAGTGTACACACTAAACGGACAGCTAAAGGATCACACACACACACACACACACTAAACGGACAGCTACAGGATCACACACCCACACCCACACACAGACACTAAACAGACAGCTACAGGATCACCCACACACACAGACACTAAACAGACAGCTATAGGAACACACACACCCACACACACACTAAACAGACAGCTATAGGATCACACACACTAAACAGACAGCTACAGGAACACACACACACACACACACACACACACACACTAAACAGACAGCTATAGGAACACACATATAACAGACAGCTATAGGAACACACACACACACACACACACACTAAACAGACAGCTATAGGAACACACACACACACACACACACTAAACAGACAGCTACAGGAACACACACACACACACACACTAAACAGACAGCTATAGGAACACACACACACACACACACACACACTAAACAGGCATCTACAGGATCACACACACACACACACACACACACTGCTATAGGATCACACACACACACACACACACACACACACACTAAACAGACAGCTATAGGATCATGAGCAACTCATTACATTTGACAAAAAGAGCAGAATCAACAGTAGAGGATTATAATCGTAGACAGCACCTTTAAACGAGGTCTTTAAAAATGATCAGTAGTTATCGATACCGACTGATAGAATACATAAAATGATCAGTAATTATCGATACCAACTGATAGAATACATAAAATGATCAGTAATTATCGATACCGACTGATAGAATACATAAAATGATCAGTAATTATCGATATCGACTGATAGAATACATAAAATGATCAGTAGTTATCGATATCGACTGATATGAATAAATAAACTGATCAGTAATTATCCATATCAATTGATATGAATAAATAAGAATATCGTGATAATGTTTTCGACTATATCGCTCAGCATCAACACACACACACAAAAAATGAAGATGGCCTCATAAAGTTTCCTAATTGAGTCCAATTGGACCCATAGACACACTTAAGATAAAATACTGGGCCATTTAGAGTGTGCTGATGTTTGTGCGTGTGTGTGTGTGTGTGTGTGTTAGTCACTTACATCAGGGCAGGGATCTCTGCTGAAGATTTTCTGCTCATCAGCATTGAGTAAAAACAGGAGGAGGTACTGGCATTGCTGTGAAACACACACACACACACACACACATACACACACCACACACACGCACACCACACACACACACACACACACACACACACACCACACACACACACACACACACACTCAGTTTAGACACAAACCAAATGCTGACATAATATTAGGGGCACAGAATAAGAATAATAGTAACTGAATTCGAAAATTAGAAAGAGGGGCAGGTATGACGAAGCACAAATTGATTGACAGCAGAGCTGCCCAACAGCGAGAGCTCACCAGCTGACAGTCTGAGATTCTGCTGTCTAGGACCTGCCGTTGGGTCATGTGACCAGTGTAGCGCCATTCCTGACTCTTCTTCAAAACACAGAACGTACACAGCCACTCATCTCTGTGTGAAAAACACACACACACACACACACACACACAAACACACACAAACATGAATGAATAATAGGAACACATTTATAAACAACTGTGACACCAGTGGCGTAGCGGGTCTTTTGGCCGCCCTGTGCGGTAGCCAAATTCGCCGCCCCCCTTCAAGGAGGATTTCCTACTGGTGCGAATTTTTTTTATTGTTGTCAATATATGTCTTTGAAGCTCCGCGAGTCTTTGTCCTAGCGTCATAAAAAGAACATCCCCAGAAACCTTGAATCTTCTCCTGTGTACAGATATATACAAAATAATGATAATTAGCACTTTGTAAGGAGAATAGAACTAAAATCTTGCACATTTCATTTTCTGAGTGACAAAACAGCTGCTAACGACCCACCTGTTAGCAAATCAGGGCTATTCATTTGTTAAATGCATGGTAAAGAAGGCGGTGAGGACAAACGTATCAACTTTGAGCTGGTTGCTATGGTTACCTAGTTATGTTAGCTAACTAGTTAGCTAAGGAAACTTGTAATAACCTTAAACGGTTTAAATGGAAGAGTTCTATTTACATAAAATGATAGCTAGTTATCTAGCTGATGTTATAGTCTCCTCGATTTAACTGATCAAATTATAATAGGAAAAGGTCGAAACCCTCAGGGTGCCTGTGCAACTTTGTATGAACGAGTTCATATTCATGAGTTCATATTGACACATATTAACACGAAGAGTTCAGCCAGCGCATGTATTACCTTACCTATTTGTGTGCAAAGAATGCTGATATGAAAACAACCAGTAGAAACATCTATGTGTATAATGTTCTTTAAAAACGTAGGATACCCTGCTTGAAAATGTTGCAGAATGCAGTTCAGAAGTCAAATTTGGCACTAAACACAGAGACGTTCCACCAAGACGTTCACACGCGCAGGTCGCGGGAGATTGTTTACAAGCTGTCGAACTAACGCTCTAACTCTCTCTCTCCCTCTAACTCTCGCTCTCTCTACCTTTCTTCTCTCTCTTCCTCTCTAACTCTCGCTCTACCTTTCTTTCTCTCTCTCCCGCTCTCTCTAACTCACTCTCTCCCTCTCTAACTCACTCTCTCTCTAACTCTTTCTCTCTCTACCTCTCTCTACCTCTCTAACTCACTCTCTCCCTTTCTCTCTCTCTCTCTCTCCCTCTAACTCACTCTCTCTCTACCTTTCTTCTCTCTCTCCCTCTCTCTCTCTCTCTTTCTCTCACCCTGGTGGAGGAGGAGGTAAGTGACAGTCTCTGTGGAAGGATCTGGGACACCCATCACAACACAGCAGCTCTCCTCGCTCTCCACAGATGAAACAGTGGTCATCATTTCTCTGGTGTTCCTGTTAGCACACACACACACACACACACACACGAACACACACACACACACACACACACACGAACACACAAACACACACACAGAGAGACACAAAAAAAAGTATTTAAATTATTTAATAATAAAAAAGCTATAAATAAAACAGACTTTTTACTCTTTTTTTTAAAAAACTTTTTGTGGAAGCCATCCTTTCCTGAACTTGAATGCTTATTATTGGTATCAACGCACCAAACCCAAAAGCAGTTGAGCGCTTCGACAGCTTGTCTGAAGTGTATTTGGAGGGGGACATTAGGAAGGGTCATACACTCTTGAAGGTTAATACGCTGTGACGGTTAATGCACTGTGACGGTGTGACGGTTAATACAGTGTGACACTGTGACGGTTAATACACTGTGACGGTTAACACACTGTGACGGTGTGACGGTTAATACAGTGTGACACTGTGACGGTTAATACACTGTGACACACTGTGACGGTTAATACACTGTGACGGTTAATACACTGTGACGGTGTGACGGTTAATACACTGTGGCGGTTAACACACTGTGACGGTTAATACACTGTGACGGTTAATACACTGTGATACACTGTGACGGTTAATACACTGTGACGGTTAACACACTGTGATACACTGTGACGGTTCTGTGACGGTTAATACACTGTGATACACTGTGATACACTGTGACGGTTAATACACTGTGATACACTGTGACGGTTAATACACTGTGACGGTTAATACACTGTGATACTGTGACGGTTAATACACTGTGACGGTTAATACACTGTGACGGTTAACACACTGTGACGGTTAACACACTGTGACGGTTAATACACTGTGACACTGTGACGGTTAATACACTGTGACGGTTAATACACTGTGATACACTGTGACGGTTAATATACTGTGACGGTTAACACACTGTGACGGTTAACACACTGTGACGGTTAATTCACTGTGACGGTTAATACACTGTGACGGTTAATACACTGTGACGGTTAACACACTGTGACGGTTAACACACTGTGACGGTTAATTCACTGTGACGGTTAATACACTGTGGCGGTGTGACGGTTAATACACTGTGGCGGTTAACTAGGGTTGGGTACCGAGAACCGGTACCAATATGGAACCGGTTCCAATACAACCGGTACCTACCCGGACCGAAATGCAATGCAGATTTCGGTGCTTCATTTCGGTGCCTGAGCCAATTGAAAACGATTGCTAGGCAGATTCCGCGGGGCACATGTAAAACTGCCCCAGCTCCCAATGTAAACTTTGTCCTGTGTCGCTCACGCTCATTGGTGTTTTCATAGCAACAGTCTTATGACGGTGAAGAGCAGGCAGCATTTCACAGAGCAAGCACAAACAGAACTAGCCATCAACCTTTTAACAGAGAAAATACCGAAAGGTAAACGGTCAAAAGTGTGGCTGTATTTCGCACCAAAATATTCAAACATCGCGACGTGCAGCAAATGCAACAAAACAATTGCGTGAAAAGAGTGGAGAGAAGGCAAAGAGTCAACGGCAGATCAGCAACCGAAGACTGAAAAATAAACGGAGATGACAGCTATACTTAACCTACGGTAGTCTCTTAAAGGGGCAGTACACATTTTCTTGTACTCAGTGTGTTCAAGTAACAAGATTAACTATAAACAAGATAGAAAAGATAGGTATAAACAAATCATAAAATGGTGAAATTTCATGAAATAAATGCAAACAAAATAATACATTTTTGACTCCAAAGGCAAATATGCTCATATTTTTGCAAAAGAAGTTTGAAGCTGTTTTTTGTATTTATTTATATTTATTTAAGTATACTATAAACTGTTGTTTACAGTTAATATAATGTTCATAGTTTGAAGTTAAAAAGTTTGAAGCCAAGTGTTTTGTATGTATTTATATTTATAATATACTTTAAACAGTTAATATATTGTTCAATTTGAAGAAAAAAAATGTAATTGAACAAAAGAATTGCTGAAGTATGTGTACAGAGTGTGTGTGTGTGTTTTGTATTTATTTAAGTATAGTCTAAACTTTTGTTAACAGTTCATATATTATTTAAGTTTTAAGTTAAAAGGTGTTTTGTATTTATTTATATATATAATCTACTTTAAACAGTTCATATATTTGGCAATAAAGCCTTTCTTAAATGTCGTCAATCGTAAACATTTTTTTATTTTTTATAAAAGTATCGGTTCCGGCACCGTTTAGGCACCGGTATCGTTTTAAAAGTATCGGTTATGTACCGGTATCGGATAAAAACCAAACGATACCCATCCCTACGGTTAACACACTGTGTGACGGTTAATACACTGTGTGACGGTTCTTCTGAAGGTTAATGCGCTGTGACGGTTCTTGAAGGTGTGACGGTTCTTGAAGGTTCATACACTGTGATGGTTCTTCTGAAGGTGGGTTTGGTCAGTAGTAATACTTTGTTATTTATTTTTCAATTAATACAGATTTCAGTGAGAGGTTTAGAGTGAGTGAGATCTTACCAGGTTAATACAGATTTCAGTGTGTGAGTGAGTGTGTGTGAGTGTGTGTGTGTGTGTGAGATCTTACCAGGTCGGACTGTGCGTGGCTGCACATAGGACACAAGCATAGCAGAGAATGCACCTGCAGTATCTTCCTCTACACACACACACACACACACACACACACACACACACACACACACATAAATATGACTGGGTCATTGTTCATTCTTGACATCTTATCATGCTGGAAAATAAACTTTACAATCACACAAATAGAACGAAGGTTACGTATGTAACCGCGGTTCTATGAGTTTCGGATGACCGCCAGAGGCGGTGCTTTCAGCACTGGATTTCCATCGCACGTACGTGCAGGTCGAGTGTTATTACCAACAAAGTCACCTGTGACCTGGGTGACGTCCTCAATGTGCATCAGCACAAAAGGCCGGCCCACCCAGGAAGCGCCCTCTTGGCAATCTTCTCGTGCAGATTCCGAGTGACTGCCAAGGTCTGGCGGTCATCCGAAACTCATAGAACCGTGGTTACATACGTAACCTTCGTTCTATTTCGTTTCTCCTGACAGCCAGAGGCGGTGCTTACAGCACTGGATGACTAATACCATCAAAGTCACGAGGAAATCTTACCTTACTCCCGCTGTAAGGAAGTAGGAAGAACAGCTGCTGCCACTGGGTATATGAGGGACCACGTTAACCCTATAAAACCTCACAAATGTGCAGGTTGAAGCCCATGATGCAGCTGTACAGATATCTGAAAGGGGGGACACCTCTTAGGGCCGCCCACAATGTACATACACTCCTGGTTGAGTGACCTCGGACCTGAGGGACCGGGAGGCTACTGCTCCTATAGGCACCTATATAGCCTATAAGGGGCAGGCATATAAGGGGCAGGCAGTGGTACAGGAGGGAGAGAAGTCGTTTAGTAATCAGAAGGTAATCAGAAGGTTGCTAGTTCGATTCCCTGTCAAAGCGTCCTTGAGCAAGACACTGAACCCCTAATTGCTCCTGATGTGCAGTGTGCCATCAGTGTAAATGTAAAATGTGTATACATCCTTGTAAGTCGCTTTGGATAAAAGCGTCTGCTAAATGACTAAATGTAAATGTAAATAGCCTATAGCCGTTGTTTGGATAAGCTGTGCCCTCTCCCTTGTCCTGAATGACAGAGAAACAGTGAATCAGACTGATGGAATTCCAGTCATATCAATGTAAGCCCTTGGTGCTCTCACTGGGCACCACAGGTAGGTGCTCTGTCCCTGCTCATCCTCCTGTGCTGGGGCTCAAAAGCAGCCAGACTGAGGGGCTGGTTTGTGTAGGATGATGAAACATCTCTGGAAGAAAGGCCGGATTCGGCCACAAGTTACCCCTGTGCCTCCAGGGTTTCAATATAGGCATTCTTGGCTTGGCCTTCGTTTAGCCGAAGCCATGGCCAAGAGAAAAGCGGTCTTCATAGACAGCCATTTCAATCCCACCCTCTAGAGGTTCAAATGGGAACTGACAGAGTGCATCTAGGACTATAGGCAAGTCCCAAGAGGGCACTGGGCTTCGCTGAAGCGGCCTTAGTCATTGAGCACCCCTAAGGAAGTGGGTCACTAGCGTATGGGACCCCACTGTGCATGGCCGAGATGGCGGCTGCGTATACTTTGATGGTGGAGGCTCCGTCAAAACGGGACTGGAGAAAGCGGAGTACCACCGGTACAGGACACCGTGTCGGGTCCTGCTTCTGTGCTTGGCACCACTCACAAAGAAAAACAAAAACCTCCACCTGTTAGCGTACAGCACATTGGCGGAGGGTGCCCGGGAGCTGTGGATGGTCCGTACAACCACTGGGTCACATGACCCTAACAATGGCTCTGGCCCTTCAGAGGCCAGACCCAAAGCTGCAGACGAGCTGGTTTCCGGTGCCAGATTCGACCCCCCCAGCTGTGAGAGGTGGTCCAGCCTCACAGGGAGGCACCACGGCTTCCCGTCTAGTAATCTGTGCAAGATTGGGAACCACACACTTCCCGGGCTTTTGGGGGCTATTAGTAACTCCTTATGGTTCCCTCTGAGGATCCTTCCCAGAGTGGGCAGGATCAGTGGTAGTGGGGGGAAGGCAGCTGATTTTGCCACACATGGGCCAGCAGCTGATTTTGCCACACATGGGCCAGTGCATCCTGGCCCAAGGGGCTTATAGATTCCCCCCGAGAAAACCAGAGGGGACAGTGCGTCGTCGACTGTGAGGCGAAGAGATCCACCCCTGCCTTGCCCTACCTCTGCCAGGTTGCTTCCACCACTTGTGAATGCAGCCTCCATTTCCCAGGAGGTGGGTGCTGCAGGGATAACAAAAATCCTCTGCCGTATTTTGAATGCCTGGCAAATGCATTGAGGATACGCCAACAACCACAGCTGTTGGGTCAGCCTCGAGGATTGTCTGGACCTTGTGCTCCCCTGGTGGTCTACCTGGTAGACCACTGATGTGTTGGCTGTTTCTACCAGGACATGCTATCCTACCAGCACTGGAAGAAACTGTTTGAGGGCCAGCAGAACAGCCTGCAGCTCCAATACATTTGTGTTGTTCCTGCTGCCAAGGACTCCAGAGACCTCTGACAGTCCTGCATTGCCATACAGCTCCCCACCCTGCCAGAGAAGCATCGGTGGCCACCACTTCTCTGCGAGAAGGTATGGACCCCAAGGGGACCCCCTGGGTGAGATATGTCTCTCCCCTCCACGGGCGTAGCTTTGCAAGGCAACTGGAAGTGACTCTGACCAGCTTGTGCCTGTGATAAGTGGGGTGCAAGCCAAGATCGTTCAGCCGAATTTGAAGAGGCGCAAATGACGCATTTTACATTTTACACTGATGGCACACTGCACATCAGGAGCAATTAGGGGTTCAGTGTCTTGCTCAAGGACGCTTCGACAGGGAATCGAACTAGCAACCTTCTGATTACTAAACGACTTCTCTACCTACTGTACCACTGTCGCCCACATATTGGGTGAGTATGTTCACAGGCGGAAAAGGTAAGTATTACTATTGGGCCGTGTGTAGTATTCACCCTCGGGTAATGGTTTAAGAGACATTGGCCTTACAACTGATAATTAAACCCACTTGTTGCGCGAGTTGGAAGTTCCTCGCATAGTAATTGTTCTGTACCGTTGTGGTAATAAGAACCGTATGTTGGAGCTGCAAATTTTCGCCCTCAAAAGACTGCGATTAGCATCATAAATCAATGGCGGATAAACCGACAGAGTTTTCCTCTACTAATGACAGAAGGCCCAAAGGGACCACCGATGAGGCCGCTGTGAGCATCCCCAGCAGTCTCAGATATGATGTGAGGGCCAGAGCCCTGCCTCTCCTAAAATGACTGATGAGCTTGAGGGTGTTGTTGACCCGTTGTTGAGAGGGGGTAGCAACCATCAGCCGTGAGTCTAGCTGGATGCCACTAAAGATGATCTGCTGATTGGGCAACCATGAGCTCTCTTCCTGGTTTATTTTTAGCCCTAGCCTGGTAGCATAGGAGATCAGAAATGCTGATTCTCTGAGGGCCTCTCCCCTCGACTGGGAACGGATCAGCCAGTCGTCCAGACAGGGGAATATGCGCATCCCCCCTGGCCTGCAGTGGGGGACAGTGCCGCTGCCACACATCTGGTGAAGACCCTTGGTGCCAGCAAGATCCCGAATGGGAGCACACAGAACTGGTAAGCCCTGCCCTCGAAAGCAAAACGAAGGAACTGTTTGCCGAGGTGTGATAGGGACGTGAAGGATGCATCCTTTAGGTCGATGGTTGTAAGCCAATCTCCTTGCTTGATGCCTTGCAGCACATCCGCTGTACGCAACATGTGGAATATTAAAATCTTGAGATGCGTGTTTAACTGTCTCAAGTCTAGTATAGGCCGAAGGCCACCGCCCTTCTTTGGGATGATAAAATAATTAAATTCAATTTAACTTTATTTATATAGCGCCATAACAATACGATTGTCTCAAGGCGCTTTACAGAGCCCAGAGCCTGAAAATAAGTGGAGTAGAATCCACTGTTTTGTGCCCGCCTGTCTAATGGCTCGATGGCGCCTTTCCCATGGAACCTCGGTGGTCGACGTCGGAACCATAGAGAGCCTCTGTCTCCCGGGAGCCTCACGGCTCAGACTGGCAAACTGTTGTCTGGCCTGTGTAACCTGTAGGCTGCACTCCAGAGCTTGCTGTGCGGCAGGACCAAACATCTGTCTTGAAATGACAGGCAGAGACAAAAGGGCTTTCCTGCACGGTTCCAAAAGTGGAGACTGGGCCAACCATACATCGGGCCTGGGTTAACGAGGCCACAGCCCACCCAGCTCCCTGTCATGTAGGCAAACGCCTGCAGGGAGGTGTCACTCAGACTCTGTGCAGAGGGGTCAGCCTCAGAAGTCTGCATTCTCTGAGACAGGGCTAGTACCAGGTGTGACATTGAATACCCAAACGTGCAATACGCGCTGCTGCGTTGTAGGATTTTACCATGTAGTCATCTGTCAAACGGCACTGTGGCCGGGGCAGCGAGCATCAGGCCGGAGTGCTTCACCCGGCGTGAGCACCAGGGCAGCAACGGCTAGTTCAATATTGGGCATGCGATCAAGGCCATGGGCAGCGGCATCTTGCCTTCCTTTGGAGCCCTTCAGTGTGGTGTGGCCCATACCCAGGGAACTGGGATGAGAGTAACAGGGGCCTCTCTGAAGCCCTGGTGGAGAGAACATCCTCCTTGAGGATCTCAAAAGCTGGCGACAGTATTGGAGGGAGCATCTCCGAAAGAGACTGTGTAGCCGTTGTAGCGAGAGCACTAGCAGGCTGTGCAGCTGGTTGTTGCAGATTTACAAGCAGAGTCTTTATCTCTGCAAACTCCAAAGTCAAAGTGTCTACCTTCCGGGCAAGCGGATCCGTTTAAGAGCGGACACACTCGTTAACAGTTACCAAAATTAGATGCTTTAGAACTGAAATTGCAGGGCGTAGAACTAAATCACACGCCTTCACCAACCGTGTTGGGAAAGTTCACTTTCTACATGAACCAGTTCAGTTCAGTTCATAGTTCAATTTTTTTTAAATGAACTAGTTCAGTTCATAGTATATAATTCAAAATCTCGAACTAAGTTCACAGCTCCAAAAAATGAACTACCTGTAGTTCAGTTCTTTTTTTTTTTTTTCAATATGTTGCGAGCTATAATTTGTCTAAATCTCTATCTGTCTGCAATACCGCTCTCGGCCTCTACGCACTTCGGCGCCCTCACACTTGACAGCCATAGACAGTAGAAGAAAGCACACGCAGCGATTGACTGGTTTGGCAATCCTGGATACAGGACTGTAACTGGTGTGTCTTTCGCCTGGAAGTCTCTAGAAATCTGCCTTATTGAACGAACATTTATAAAGAGTGAACGTGCCGTTCACAGTATCGTTCATCAGCAGTAATACAGTAGGCTACGTTCAGTTCACATTCACCAAAATTATGAACGAGTTCATGAACTTTCGCTCAATGAACGCGTTCAGGTACAACACTGGTCACCAATCAGTAGGTAAACGTAGCCTGCTTCTAGCGTTAACACAAGTCGACAGGAGTAAAATCCAACGGTACAAAACCAAACTATGCGAGGAACTTCCAACTTGCTTAACAAGTGGGTTTAATTATCAGTTGTAAGGCGAGAAACACCTATACTGACAGCCCAATGCCTCTTAACCCATTACTGCCGTATCCGAGCGTGAACACTACAAACGGCACAAAATAGTAGAGGAAAACTCTGTCGGTTTATCCGCCATTGATTTATGATGCTAATCGCAGTCTTTTGAGGGCGAAAATTTGCAGCTCCAACATACGGTTCTTATTACCACAACGGTACAGAACAATTACTATGCGAGGAACTTCCAACTCGCGCAACAAGTGGGTTTAATTATCAGTTGTAAGGCCAATGTCTCTTAAACCATTACCCGAGGGTGAATACTACACACGGCCCAATAGTAATACTTACCTTTTCCGCCTGTGAACATACTCACCCAATATGTGGGCGACAGTGGTACAGTAGGTAGAGAAGTCGTTTAGTAATCAGAAGGTTGCTAGTTCGATTCCCTGTCGAAGCGTCCTTGAGCAAGACACTGAACCCCTAATTGCTCCTGATGTGCAGTGTGCCATCAGTGTAAAATGTAAAATGCGTATACATCCTTGTAAGTCGCTTTGGATAAAAGCGTCTGCTAAATGTAAATGTAAATATGGCCGTAGCCTGCCGGGTAGCTGTTTAACTGACCAATACTGAGGGCACTGCACCCAGAGAATACCGGCGAGAGCACCATTCGACTGGGTTCATTTCAACCTGTGCCGTAGTGAGCGAGGCCGCTCCGGCCAAGGCTACACCTCAATTAAGAAAACAAACTTCGAGTAACGCAGTTTCTCGGAGGGTGAAAAATCCACTGCCCCGACCATGATAGGTAACGAAACTACCCGCGTCTACCTCGAATGAAAATTTTACCTGCTTTCGCGAGAAGATGCAAGAGGGCGCTTCCTGGGTGGGCCGGCCTTTTGTGCTGGTGCACATTGAGGACGTCACCCAGGTCACAGGTGACTTTGTTGGTATTAACAATCGACCTGCACGTACGTGCGAAGGAAATCCAGTGCTGAAAGCACCGCCTCTGGCGGTCAGGAGAAACGAAATAGAACCTCTCTGACTCTGCTCTCTTTACCTGTAAAAGGTAGGCAAGGGGCTGGCCTCTGCAGGTGATGTCTCTCTTCCACATTCCATCTCTCAGGTCAGGGTTCAGCCTGATGAACTCTGTTGGGGTCAGCCAGCTCTCTTCTGTGCGGATGCACTTTCCTGTGGTTCCTATACAGGTCAAAGGTCACCACGGGTCACTCAGTCACAAACACTCACACTGAAACACACTGAAACACACACACACACACACTCACTAGACGCAAAGCGGTCTTTCTGCAGTATTCCAACGACAGACCCACACTGGACAGGCAGAGTACTTCCTTCAAACATCGATGTGTCCACATCCCTGTTGCCATGGTAACTGCTGTCATCTCTGTCCTCTGCCATCCTTCCCTCCTCATCTCCTCTGTCTCCCTCCTCTTCTCCTCTGTCTGGCTCCTCTTCCTCCTCTTCCCTCTCGTCTCCCTCCCTGTCCTCCTCCTGGATCCTGCTGTGGGACTCTTCTTCACTGGAGTCTGACACTTGCACAGAGATGGAGAGAAGAACATTTAGAGGTGCAGATATCTCACTGTTTACAGAACGCACACACACACACAAACACACAGACACACACACGCACACACACACACGGACACACACACAAACACACAGACACACACACACACACACACAGACACACACACGCACACACACACACACACACACACACACTCACCACGAGCAAGTAACTAGCAACCAATTCCATGTGGGAATAAGCGTGAAACTCACGTATGATGGAGTTTTCAGGGCTGGAGGGAAAAAGGGCTCTTCTCATCTGCAGCAGGGGACAGGAAATACACTCTACACCTCATACAGTAGTCATGGAGACACCTCATACAGTAGTCATGGAGTCATAAGGCAGTATCTACACCCTATACACACACACTCACATATAGAACTGCTGCAATATCACAATACCTACACACACACTTACACACAGAACTGCTGCAATATCACAATACCTACACACACACTCACA
>NC_045174.1:22681489-22747698 GCF_900700415.2 Clupea harengus | reverse complement strand
GCGTCGTTTGGCACTGCCGTCTGTGCAAGTACGGCAATCCAGAATTTTCATTTGTAGTTCCACGTTGGTGGAACGAACTGCCTAGCACCAGAGCAGGGGCGTCCCTCTCTACCTTTAAGAAGCTTTTGAAGACCCAACTCTTCAGAGAGCACCTCCCTTCCTAACTGGCACTTCGACTAGTGCTTAACTTGCACTCACAGCAGTTACATTCCTGCACTTCGTTTTTATTTTCTATTTCGTTTTTCTATTTCTTATGTAAAGTAGTATTTATTGTTACACTAGGTCTCTATTGCTCGTAGCTTGACTGTTCTCTCACTTGTACGTCGCTTTGGACAAAAGCGTCTGCTAAATGACTAAATGTAAATGTGAATGTACACGAACACTGCAAATGTAAGTGAATAAATGAATAAGCACTAAACTCAATCGCGTTAAAATAGCCATAGTGGAATAGAATTGACACATCTACATCCTGCAACAGTCAGTAGGCTACCTCCACCTCTGTACCGGTAAGTTAGATCTGCGTTTACTTGTGCTCACTTTCCGCTTTGACATGACTCGCTTACGAGTTGCTTTCGTGTGGACTCGGTAGATTCCGACAGCACACGGCACTACGGTTGCGTGCCCTTACAAGGAGCTGGCGGGGCGTGTATGTATGCAAATTCAGGAGCACGAGAACGCGCTTTCAATTTAAGAAAACTCTTCTGGTGGAGCACAGCTTAGAACACTTCTGCTGCGTAGGAATACATTTTCAAACGTTCATGAATTTGGCGGATGTCTTTTCCTTACGTTGTTTTTCTGAAGCCCGTAAGAAACATTTCAGAAGAAACTTCAGAAAATGTTCGACAATGAGGCCCATTGTATATCTGGGTTTCTTTGGCGACAGTTGTCGCATCCAACAGCAAAACATATCCTGGGCATTTGAACTTTCTGTGGGTGACCGACGCACAGCTAAGACTACTGTGTCCGTGTTGGACACAAATATGGCGGCGCTTAAACACAGTGACATCACATGGTATCCATGAATAGTAGTTGTCGGCAGAGTTGCCGGCTAACGCTTAGACCAACAATCCATTGGAACACATAGTAGCTAGCTAGCCTCCCTGCTAATAAGTATAACGTCAGCATGCTGATATGAATTGACCCATTATAGTCAGGTGGCATAATGCTCAATTGACTTGTTAACCGAACTTTTACGAAGTCATACAACTAAACACACAAGTGACTTGTTAGGTGAACTTTTACGAAGCTATATGACCAAACACAAAGCTAGCACTGTTAATTTCCGGTATAGCTAGCTAGATCAATTAGCTCGCCTAAGATACTGTAATTTAAGCTAACCAATTACCTCATTTCCCCCAAAACCCATCGATTGTGTGTGTTTGTGATGTGTAACATATATCCTTTATCAGTCATTCAAGTTATTTACGTTTATTTACCGCTAGCGATTACACCGACACAAGTGTAATTCAATTGCTAGCTAGCTAGCTAGGTAAATTAGCTTGCGTAAGATACTGTTATTTTTAGCTTACCTATTACCTAATTATCACACAAAAAACATCGATTACGTGTGTTTGTGATGTGTAACACTTATCCTTAATCAGTTATTCAAGTTAATAACGTTTATTTACCGCTAGCGATTACACCGACACAAGTGTAATTCAATCGCTATTAATGTTAACGTGACACAACATTAAGTCAGGCATCGACATGGTTCCTAAAGAATAAATCAAAGGTCCTTGTCCATTTCTGTTCAGGACATGTGACAAGTTTTATCCAACCAGAGACCGGAGTAAAGTGACGACGTGAAAGGAATTATTTCTATATCCCAAATGTATCGGACACTCAGTCAGATTGTGATGAAAAACCAGGTCCAGGTTTATTCTTTCAATGGTGCGCACCAGAGGAGGAGAGAGAGTTAGATTTCACTGAGTGTGTTCACCTAAATCTCCTTCACTAACTGTCTCTTGGAAATCACAGTCTTTTAAACTCTGGGAAAGCAAGGGATGGGTGGATACCTAAATGCTAATTATTATCTAGTCTCTAGTTAGGGCGGGGGGGGAAGCTGTGACGGCTTTCTCACACCTCATGTAGGCCAGAAACAGAATACACATGAGAAGTTTAGACCAATCTCACAAAATCCAAATAACACTAAAATGACCTGTATTTATGTATTTTGTATTGTTTGTGTGTGTGTGGGTGTGTGGGTGGGTGTGGTGACCAGGATAGTCTCTCTGAGGGAGGTGTGAGAATACTCACTTTAGGGTTATGTTGTGTTAACAGCGTCCAGCAGGGGGCATCAGACACAGAGTCCAAGAGGACAGAAGAGACAGAGAGGCACTCTGCTGAAGAACACAGGTGAGATCATGGATGACATTCTGTCAGGCAGACACCAAAATCCTCTTCAAACCACCTTTGATTCTGTTTGTCAGTAACGTTCTAGAACCCTCTTTGCGCTGTTATATGTATTTTCCCTAGTGGCTCTTCTGAACTGAGCATTCATTGTTGCTATAGTACTAGTTATGATGTGATTTATTCTGTTTGTGTGAAGGAACCCTACTGTGTTGTAGCGATGAGTATATGAGCTCTTCTGAACTGAGCATAGATTGTTCCTGTAGTATTTTTTATGATGTGATTGATTTTGTTCATGTGAAGGAACCATACTTTGTCTTAACGATGAGTATATGAGTGAAATAAACGTAATTGTTTGTCAGTCACCTGCAAACTGACCCTCCATGTCTGTCAGTGTCTATTACAGTCTAGAACCCCCCTGCATATTCACATTGTGATCATATTGAAAAACCCCACTGTGTCTGTTCAGTGTGTTTATGAGAGAAAATTACTACATTATGGTGACATGAGCTTTAGTCCTTTGTAATAGATGTGAAGCTAATATATTACAACAGATAGACATTCTGAATCTAGTAGGAATATTGTGATGATATTTTGTTGACATTATTCCTTAAAGGTGTTCTGTGATGATGTTCATCTGTAAGCGTTGTGTGATTCTGTCATTGATCTAGATGGACACCAGAAGAGGCAGATGTCCATGAAAAACTCAGATCCACTCTGAAGAGGAAATTTCAGCATCTGGTTGAGGGAGTACCAAATCAAGGAGAAACCACACTCCTCTATGAGATCTACACAGAGCTCTACATCACAAAGGGGGGAAGAGGAGGGGTCAATAATGAACATGAGGTCAGACAGATAGAGAGAGAATCATGGAGAGAAGCAATGCAAGACATACAAATCAAATGCAGTGACATCTTTAAACCCTTATCTGGACAAGACAAACACATCAGAACAGTGCTGACAGAGGGAGTGGCTGGCATTGGAAAAACAGTCTCTGTGCAGAAGTTCATCCTAGACTGGGCTGAAGGAAAAGCCAATCAGGATGTCTACTTCATATTTCCTCTTCCTTTCCGAGTGCTGAACCTGATGAAGGAGAAGGAAATCAGTCTCGTGGAGCTTCTTCAACACTTTCACCCAGAAATAAAAAATCAAGGAATCTTCAGCAGTTCAGAGCACAGAGTAATGTTCATCTTTGATGGTCTGGATGAGTGTCAACTTCCTCTAGATTTCCGCTCCAACCCAAGGTGTTGTGATGTGACAGAGCCAGCCTCAGTGGACGTGCTGCTGACAAACCTCATCAAGGGGAATCTGTGTCCCTCTGCTCTCCTCTGGATCACCACCCGACCAGCAGCAGCCAATCGGATCCCTCCTGTGTGTGTGGACCAGGTGACTGAAATAAGAGGATTCAATAACCCACAGAAAGAGGAGTACTTTGGGAAGAGAATTAGTGATGAGAATTTGGCTAACAGAACCATCACACACTTGAGGTCATCCAGGAGCCTCTACATCATGTGCCACATTCCAGTCTTCTGCTGGATTACAGCTACTGTTGTAGAGAGAACTTCAGATGAATCAGGGAGTGTACAAATGCCAAGGACTCTAACTCAAATGTACACACACTTCCTGATCATTCAGACAAAAATGAAAGAGTACAAGTACACAGGGAGAAAAGAGACGGATGAAGAGATTATTTTCAAACTTGGGAAACTGGCTTTCCAACAGCTGGAGAAGGGTAATCTGATCTTCTATGAGGAAGACCTGAGAGAGTGTGGCATAGATGTCACAGAAGCTTCAGTGTACTCAGGAGTGTGTACTCAGATCTTCAGAGAGGAGGCTGGGCTGTACCAGGGAAAGGTGTTCAGCTTTGTGCATCTGAGCATTCAGGAGTTTCTTGCAGCTTTATATGTGTTCCTCTGCTTCAGCAACAGAGAGAGAAACATGCCTGACCAACAGCAAACCTCTCAGCTCTCTGCTCTGTTCAGAGCTTCAACACTTCATGACCTACACACGACTGCAGTGGATCTGGCCTTACAGAATAAGAACGGACACCTGGACCTTTTCCTCCGCTTCCTTCTTGGCCTCTCTCTGGAGTCCAATCAGAATCTCCTAAGGCACCTACTGCCACAGATAAGAAGCCAATCACAGAGCCCAGAGCAAACAGTCCAGTATGTCAAGAAGAAGATCAGAGGCGAGGCGGAGATCAGATATTCTAATACTTCAGGCAGAATTGTTAACCTGTTCTACTGTCTGAATGAGTTGAATCACCATGCTGTAGTGGAGGTCATTGACAGGAGCTCAGGAACTCTGTCTGTAGTCATGCTCTTACCAGGACAGTGGAAGACTAGGAAGTTTAAGTTTGAGATTTCAGGAGAGCACCTGGATGAGTTTGATCTGCAGAAGTACATAAAGACACCAGAGAAAGATCTGACTGAACTCCTCAGTCCAGATGAAGTTCTTGAGAGGCTGGTGCCAGTGGTCACATCAGCTTGGTAAGTAAATTACTGAGAGAGGTAGAGTGACAGTGACAGAGTCTGTGTGTGTGTGTGTCCGTGTGCGTGCATGCGTGCGTGCGTGCGTGCGTGCATGTGTGTGTGCGTGTGTTTCAGGGTAGGAAATTTACATATTTTTTGGGGGGCAATTTTTGCCCCCATTACTGAAATCCAGGGGCATTTAACAAAAAATTGGGGGCACTTATAGAAACTTGTGAAATAACATTTAACCTTTGTTCAAAATAATAAACACACTTATTTAGGCTTACAGTATGAGCAATTGTCATCAAATGACTAAAATAAGACTATTAGGCAGTAGTCTACAAATTCAAAGTGTTTTCTTAGATTTTTGGAACAAAAACCAAACAGAAAACATAGCTCAGACAATCATATTCAATTTTATTCATATTTATTTGTGGTTATTTATTGTTATTATTACATTTTTTAAATAACTATTACCAATAGTTTTTTCTTTCTTTTTTTGTAATAATAACTTATTATATGTATTGATTTTTTTGTTACCTTTAATCATGTTGTACCTACCATAGTAGGCCTACAGGAAATACAGATAGGACTAGTTAGCTAGCTTGCAAGCAGAGCTAGCTAACTAACATTAAACTAGCTAAACTGAACTAAATCATTTCTAAAATTATTATTACTAGTTATCATTCACCGTAGGTGATGGTGTGTTGCTCGGTGCCTGGTGACGAAAGGCCATGTATTTCTTTAATGTATCCCTTGATGAAGTCAGCAGAAGAATTCGCCTGTGCTGTAATGACTGGCAACTCGTTGTCCACAAGTCTGACATGCCTTGAAAAACTATCGGGTCTTTTTCTCGTCGTCGTCATCCTCCACCCCAAGCCAATTTAGCTTCCATTTTTCAACGGTCGCTGGGTGTGTGAATTTTATCTTTTAGAACCTGAGATGGTGACGGAGACTGTGTTTGCTGATCCCCATTTCTCTTCACACTCGCAGTCACAGGTCTGATTAAGAAGCGCTCCAAATATTTTTTGTTAGAACGTTCGGTTCTTCACGCGCACGCAACAATCAGTCAAGGCGAAAATAAAAAAACAATTATGGCAACTGGACCGGGTCATATAGGCTACGATGTTTTTGACTATTTCATTAAATTATTATTACAGGAAATTATGGGGGCATTTTTTGCCCCTCTCCTAGTGATTTCAGGGACAAAATTAGATTTCTTAGGGGCAGTTTTGCCCTTTGCCCTCGTGTATTTCCGACGCTGGTGTGTTTGTGTGTGCGTGTGCATGTTAGCTTTTTTACCAAGGTGTCAAATAATGCCTGGCTCTTTTGCTGTTGATGCTGAGAAAACATTAGAAGGTGTGTGTGCACGGTGGGGGTGGTGGGGGGCGGGGTTATTTGCTGAGGAAGGGGTGTGTGAGTGTGTGTCTGTGTGTGTCATATGTAAGGGGTGTGTGTGAAAGAGTGCTGTTCCTGTCAAATCTTTGATGAAACGTGAAATTGTTTCCTCGGTTCACGTTAGCTGGTCGTGAGTAAGAGAACTCGGAAAGGCGGCTTAGTGAAATAATCTGTTTATTCCAACAAAGTTTTAGCCTCAGAATTTGTCATGGTTATCTTCCGTCTCATTTTGCTGCAGTCTCCTTTCGCTGCCGTCTTCTAAATGGTAACATGATTCTGTAGCTCTTATAGGGATACAGAATTAACATACTAAACAATGGCGTAAAAGATTACCCACCGGTGTTTGTCTGCGGGGAAGCTCTCTGTTACCCTTTCGCAGGAGGGGGGTTAAGTGTGGGTCGAGGTGTGAGGTGGGGTCATGTGGATATGGAATGTGTGAATGCCAGTCAGGAGGGTCTAACTGACCATGGCCATGTGTGTATGAGAAAGAGAGAGCGTGTGTGTGTGTTTGTGTGTCACTGTGGGGTGCTGAGTCAGTAAGGTTTGGGTTTTGATGTGTGTGTGTGTGTGTGTGTGTGTGTGTGTGTCTGTGTGTGTGTGTGTGTGTGTCTGTGTCTGTGTCTGTGTGTGTGTAAGGGGGAGCTCCCTTTAATGAGTGTTTGTGTGTCTCCATTTGATGTGGAGGAAAGGCTGTGTGTGAGTGTGTATCGAGCACCCAGCATGTGTATGCGTGTGTTAGTATGTGTACCCTGTGACGAGTGAGTCATGGTGAATGTGTGTATGCCTGTGTTTGTGCGTGTGTGTGATTGGCACTCAAGTGTGTGATGGTGTGTGAGTGTGTGTATGCCTGTGTTTGTGTGTTTGTGTGTGTGTGTGTGTGTGATTGGCACTCTGTGATGGCTGAAGTACGGTAAGTGTGTGGGTTGGTGTTGGTATAGGTAAAGGAATGTGAGTGTAATAATCACATGTGTCATTGTGTTTCTCCCAGGCTGGAGAATTGTGACATCACAGAGAGGAGCTGTGCTGCTTTAGCATCAGCTGTCAGATCAACCTCCTGCAGTTTGAAGACGCTGGACCTGAGTGAGAATCCTCTTCAAGATGCAGGAATTCAGCATCTCTCAGACCTCCTCAAGAGTCCCCACTGCAATCTGGAAACACTAGTGTGAGTGTTAACACACAACAAGAGATCTGTGTGGGGGAGGGGGGGGCACACAGTGAGGGGTGAGGGGGGTCATGTAAGGATGGGTGTACTATGGTATGTTGCTGTGTGCGTGTTTGTGTGGCACTCTGTAATTGGTCAGGTATTGTATGTGTGTGTGAGAGTGTGAGTGTGTGTGAGAGTGTGAGTGTGTGTGAGAGTGTGAGTGAGAGTGTGAGAGTTTGAGTGTGTGTGTGAGTGTGTGTGTGAGAGTCTGTTTTTGTGAGAGTGTCTGTGTGTGTGTGTGTGTGTGAGAGTGTGAGAGAGAGTGTGTGTGAGTCTGTTTTTTGTGAGAGTGTCTGTGTGTGTGTGTGTGTGTGTGTGAGAGAGAGAGAGAGAGAGTGTGTGAGATCGTGTTTGTGTGTGTGTGTGTGTGTGTGTGTGTGTGTGTGTGTGTGTGTGTGTGTGTGAGCGTGTGTGTGAGTGTGTTAGAGCATGTGTGTGACAGCATGTGTCTGAGAGTGTGCATGTGTGTGAGATTGTGTGTGACTTGGGACGGAGTTCTCCTCTGTGTTTTCTGCCTCCGTTGTGATGCGTGTGCAGGCAGGCACAGGAATTTGAGGATATTGTTGACTTGTCTGAATCTTCATTGATGAAAGCTCAGTTTCAGCTCGATCCTCGATGTCTGTTTGTCAGACTGCTGTGCCGTCTGGCTACCGTTCACAGATTCTGAGTCTAGTCCATGAGCATGCGCTGTCTGTCCTGGGTATTAATAAGACCTATCAACGAGTGCTTTGGCCTGGATTAAAGACTGCTGTTGCAAAGTTCTGCCACTTGCCATTATGTCAACTTAAGGGTAAGCCCAATCAGACCATTTCCCCAGCCCCACTCCGTCCTATTCTGGTAATTGCACATCCCTTTGAATGCATAACTTTTGATTGCATGGGTCCACTGCCCAAGTTTAAGTCTGGCCGTCAATTTGTGTTGACCATTATGTGCGCTGCAAACCGCTATCCTAAAGCCATCCCCAAAAGCGGTGGTGAGGGGACTGATTGGGTTTCATTCAGTCTGATCAGGTTTCTAATTTCACTTTGAAACTGTTTGCACAAGTTGTGAGATAAGTGGGGGAGTCTCAGGGCACTTTAAAGTGTTTTCATCAGACGCTGAAAACGATGCTGCGCACATACTGTGTCGACACGAATAAAGACTGGGAAGAGAGACGGCCTCTTCTAATTATGTCCCCTCATGTCAAAACATGATTTAGAAAAACTTTATCTGCAGTAGGGTTGACTACTGCAATGGTCTTTTCACAGGCCTCCCTAAAAAGGCCAAACAGCTTCATCCTGTGAAAAATGCAGCTGCTAGAGTTCTTACGAAAATAATTGACCATATTATTACAATACTTACACAAGCTTCTAGTAAGTCACAGAATTGACTTTAAAGTACTGCTGCTTGTTTATAAGTCACTTAATGGGACAGGACCAAATTCCAAGTTTCCAGGCAGGTGACCCGGTGCTTGTGTTTCTCCCTGTCCCTGGGTCGGCGCTGCAAGTGACATTTTCTGGGCCCTATAAAGTGAGTGTCGGGTTTGTTAAACTGACTATATAGTCTGCACTCCTTATCGTAAGAGACAATCTAGAGTGTGCCACATAAACATGTTGAAACCAAGGGCGGCTTGTCCATAAAGGCGTATGGGGCGACGCATTGCCTAGGAAAAAAAAAAAAAAAACCTCCTGATGTATAAACGCAATATCCTTGTAAGTCGCGTAAATGACATGTAAATTTAAATGTAATAATTTTTTTCTGTCGGATTCTACCACTAGACCGTCTGATCTGCCTCTGTATGTCATTGTCGAATCAGGTAACAGTCATAAAGTCGTGCTTCAAATGGCCTCGCCCCAGACCTCTCCCATTGACTCCCAAGGTAAATCAATTTTTTTCACAAAACAGAGCTCTCGATGCATTCTCTATGGCTTCCGGGAGAAAAACGCGGTCGTGAAGTGGCTAACGCGGTCTGTATTTCATATACCACTGTAACTTTTCATAGGTTTCACAGTGTGTTTCACAGTTCGCTTCTTGCACTAACACTGAATCATTTTTTATGTGATGACTTATTTTTCTTTTGTAAGCCAATACTTTCAAAATCAGTCAATAAATATTGTTGGTTTTGACTTATGTTACCCCTTCTTTATGATGTTACTGGACATATCATGTGTCCTGTTAAGCTATGTTACATCATACAACATTTGAGACACGTGGATAATGAAAAAGTGGGATCATTTAATGTGGAGCCACATCATGTTTGCTTATGAAGGCTCCTGGATGCAACTTTCTTCCATAGCTTTCCACCTGTAACTTGCTACTCTGGCTATGTAGCAAGAGGGGACATATTACTGTTGTGTGCTGCCAATAGTGGACAAAAGGGTATTGCTGAATGAGTTAATCAGCTAACTTAATGTACCTACTGAATGGGTCGCCTTAATCATTATCAAAATAATTGCCCCCCCTGAGAATTTTTTCAGGAGCCGCCACTGGTTGAAACCTTATGTTGTCAGGGCTTCCAGTAATAAGGCTGAAAGGGTATGTACAGCAGGATAATCTGTACCCGTTGCTTTAGTGACCACACAGACTTACTGTCCCGAGGCAGATGGGCTAGCTAGAGGGGACATTGTGCTCTATGGTGATATAATGATAGATGAACTACGGTGTGTGTGTGCGTGTGTGTGAGCTTGAGTTGTGAGTCTCTCAGTGAATTCCTGTGATGAGTGAAGGATGATGACATGCAGTGTTTGAGGGACACCATTTGATGTGGAGGAATGGGTGTGTGTGTGTGTGTGTGTGTGTGTGTGTGTTAGGGGCACTAATGTATGGAATTTTATGATCTATCTATGAATCTAAATTAGCACAAAGCCAAAGTTGAAGAAGGGACTGGAGGACGTAGTCAGGTTTCTGGAGTTTATTTCGGCGTGGAGACCCCCTCTCAGCTGGTGCTCAGAGAAAGGCCTGTCTTATTGTAGAGTATGTTGGTATTTATACAATTCAGTCATTTAGAATACAATAGGGGAGAGGTGAGAGGAAGGGGGAGACAGTGGGGTGAGGGGTTCACCTGTGGGGGGAGGGGGGTGATAACAGGGTACAAAGGGTGATAGCAGGAAGGAGGCTATCTAGGGGGGAAGGGGTTCACATGCCATTTGTTCAGGTCTCAGTGAGACAGACAGAGTACACATCCAAGAATGAGTTACAGATACAAAATGAGGCTACACTTAGTTACAACAACAGAATATCAATATTTCAGGTTCCATCAGATGCAACACAGTCTGTGATTGTGTGTGTGTGTGTGTGTCTATGTGTCCCTGTTTCATGCAGAGTAAGGGGTATAGTGTGTAGTACCCCTTGGTGTGTGTGTCTGTGTCTGTGATGAATTAATAAATGAATGAATGAATGAATATGTGTGTGAGAAGGTGAAATCCCTCCCGCTTCTCACTGTGGCCCAAAGGGGGAGAAGGACTGGACTCCCCTACCTGAATGGTTGAGTCTGGGTTCCCCCACCTCTGTGGAGGGGTCCAATTGACTCTAGTTGGACCAATTTAGCCCTTGGGCGGCCTTATTTAAGGTGCACCTCATTACTGAATGAGGGAGAGACAGACTGAACATGCTGTGAGAGAGAGCTGAGAGAGAGCTGTGACAGAGGGCTGTGACAGAGGGCTGTGACAGAGGGCTGTGAGAAAGTACATACATGTAGACCAAACCTGTGTGATTGGTGACCACAGAGTTGTACCTTGTCTGTTTGGCTTTAGTTTTGGTCAGTTCGTGTGTATCTGTTTAGGGGTGATTCCTGTTGTAAATAAATAGTTATTTTTTAAGAAAGCCACTGTCTCCTGCGGCGTGTGTGTTTCCTACCTGCAACCCCATTCCAACCAGCCTACATCCCACATCGTGACAATGTGTGTGCTATCTGTGATGAGTGGTAAGTGTGGGGCATGTGTAAGGGGTGAGTGTTTACACGCAACAACAGACCACTGAATGGGGTGTTTGATGAGGCAGGTGGGGGGGGGGGTACATAATTATGGTCAAACTAAAGTGTGTGTGTGAGTGTATCCATGTGATGACTGAAATATGGGGTGTGTGAGGGAGGCAGATAGGAATGGGTGAACTACAGTGTGTGTGCTTTCGTGGGACCCTGTGATAGGATAAGTATGGTGTGTATTTTGAAGGGGGGCATCCTTTGTTGGTGAGTGTGTGTGTGTGGCACCTTGTGAAATGTGTAGTACACTGTGTGTGTGTGTGTGTGTGTGTGTGTGTGTGTATGATAGGGGGAGCACCCTTTAATGGGTGTTTGTGTATCTTTCAGTGACTGAGTGAATGATGATGATGACATAAAGGGATGTGTGTGTGTGTGTATGGGGCACCCAGTGAGTGTACGCACATGACATCCTGTGATGAGTGAATCCCGGTGAGTGTGTGTATGTGTGTGTGTGATTGGCACTCTGTGATGGCTGAAGTACGATAAGTGTGTGGGTTGGTGTTAGTATAGGTAAAGGTATGTGAGTGTAATAATCACATGTTTCAATATGTTTCCCCCAGGCTGGTGCGTTGTTCCCTCACAGAGAAGAGCTTTGCTGCTTTAGCATCAGCTGTCAGATCAGCCTCCTGCAGTTTGAAGACGCTGGACCTGAGTTGGAATGATCTTCATGATGCAGGAATTCAGCATCTCTCAGACTTCCTCAAGAGTCCCCACTGCAAACTGGAGACACTACGGTGAGTGTTAACACACAACAATAGATCTGTATGGGGGAGGGGGAGCACACAGTGATGGGTGAGGGGGGAATGTAAGGATGTGTGTACTATGGTGTGTATTTGTGTGTGTTTGTGTGTGTGGGGGGGGCATGTGTAAGGGGTGAGTGTTTACACACAACAGCAGACCACTGAATGGGGTGTTTGATGAGGTGGGGGGGGGTACATAATGATGGGCAAACTAAAGTGTGTTTGTGAGTGTATCCCTGTGATGACTGAAATATGGGGTGTGTAAGGGGGGCAGATAGAAATGAGTGAACTACAGTGTGTGTGTTTTCATGGGACCCTGTAATAGGATAAGTATGGTGTGTAATTTAAAGGGGGGGACCCGTCATTGGTGATGTGTGTGTAAGTGTGTGTGTGTGGCACCTTGTGAAATGTGCAGTTCACTGTGTGTGTGTGTGTGTGTGTGTGGCACCTTGTGAAATGTGCAGTTCACTGTGTGTGTGTGTGTGTGTGTGTGTTTGTGTGTGTGTGTGTGTGTGGCATCTTGTGAAATGTGTAGTACACTGTGTGTGTGTGTGTGTGTGTGTGTTTGATTGGCACTCTGTGTTGGCAAGTATGGTAAGTGTATGGGTTGGTGTTGGTATAGGTACCAACACTTGACATGTGCATTACACGGTGTGTGTATATGTGGTGTGTTTGTGTGTGTGATGAATGAATGAATTAATGAATATGTGTGTGATACCTGTGATGACTGGTGTTTGTATGGCTCTCTGTGATGGGTCAATTATTGTACATGTGTGTGTGTGTGGGGGGGGGGCTGAATGAAGGTGTGAGAGCGTGTGTGTGTGTGAGAGTGTGTGAGAGAGTCTGTATATGTGAGTGTGTGTGTGTGTTTGTTTGTGAGTGTGAGTATGAGTGTGTGTGTGTGAGTGTGTGTGTGTGTGTGTGTGTGATAGTGTGTGTGTGTGTGTGTGTGTGAGAGTGTGTGTGTGAGAATGCTTATGAGAGAGAGTGTGTCTGTGTGAGAGTGTGTGTTTGTGCGTTTGTGTGTGTGTGTGTGTGTGTGTGTGTGTGTGTGTGAGAGCACGTGTGTGTAAGAGAGTGTATGTGGCACCTTGTGAAATCAGAATCAGAATCAGAATCAGGTTTTATTGGCCAAGTGAGTTTGCACAAACAAGGAATTTGACTTGGCAGAGTGACTCTCAATATGCTTACACAAAATATACATTACAACACAATACAAGACAAACAGTGCAACAGTGCAACGGTCTAAGAAGTTTAAAAAATATGTACAAGGCGGAATGGCTATATACAGTAGCTGTGAAATGTTACACAACAATAGTGCAAAGAAGTAGTGGAGAGTGCAAGAAGTGCAGGGATAAATATATAAATATATATGCTACAGTGGTTAAGCTGTTCAATAGTGAGACGGCGAGGGGGAAGAAACTGTTTTTGTGTCTGGAGGTTTTGGCGAACAGTGATCTGTAGCGTCTACCAGAGGGGAGGAGTTTGAAAAGTTTGTGTCCGGGGTGTGAGGGGTCTGCAGTGATTTTTCCTGCCCGTTTCCTGACTCTGGAGGTGTACAAGTCTTGGATGGTGGGCAGGTTGGCACGATGATCTTTTCTGCAGATCTGACTGTCCGTTGGAGTCTGTTCCTATCCAGTTTGGTGGCCGATCCAAACCAGACTGTGATTGAGGTGCACAGAACTGACTCTATGACTGCGGTGTAGAACATGATCAGCAGCTCCTGAGGCATGTTGTACTTCCTAAGCTGGCGCAGGAAGTACATCCTCTGCTGGGCCTTCTTGATGATTGTGTTTATGTTGGGTTCCCACTTCAGGTTCCGGGAGATTGTGGATCCCAGAAACCTAAAGGATTCCACAGCCAACACAGTACTGTTGTGTATGATGAGGGGGGGCAGTGCTGGGGGGCTCCTCCTGAAGTCCACTGTCATCTCCACGGTTTTAAGCGTGTTCAGCTCTAGGTTGTTGCGACCGCACCACAGGACCAGCTGTTCAACTTCCCGCCTATATGCAGACTCATCATCATCACGCATGAGGCCGATGACTGATGTGTCGTCTGCAAATTTTAGGAGTTTAACAGATGGGTCTCCTGAGGTGCAGTCGTTGGTGTAGAGGGAGAAGAGCAGTGGGGAGAGCACGCATCCCTGAGGTGCACCAGTGCTGACTGACCGGGTGCTGGATGTTGTTTCACCCAGCCTCACCTGCTGCTTCCTGTCTATCAGGAAGTTTGTGATCCACTGACAGGTGGAGGCAGGCACAGTGAGCTGGGTGAGTTTGGTGAGGAGGACTTCTGGAATGATGGTGTTGAACGCCGAGCTGAAGTCCACGAACAGCATCCTTGCATAGGTCCCTGGGGAGTCGAGGTGTTGCAGGATGTAGTGCAGCCCCATGTTGACTGCATCATCCACTGACCTGTTTGCCCGGTAGGCAAACTGCAGAGGGTCCAGCAGGGGGCCTGTGATGCCCTTCAGATGGGTCAATACCAGTCTCTCAAAGGATTTCATGACCACAGACGTCAGGGCGACGGGCCTGTAGTCATTCAGTCCAGTGATGGAGGATTTCTTGGGAACCGGGATGATGGTGGAGCGTTTGAAGCAGGAGGTGACTTCACACAACTCCAGAGATCTGTTGAAGATCCGTGTGAAGATGGGGGCCAGCTGATCAGCGCAGGCTTTCAGACAGGAGGGTGACACACTGTCTGGGCCTGCTGCCTTCCTTGTCTTCTGTCTCTGAAAGAGCTGGTACACATCCTCTTCACAGACCATCAATGCCGGTGGGGAGTCAGGGGGGAGGGGGGAGGTGATAACAGGGGGTGCAGATGATTGTGTGAAATCTGGGTTGGAGCGGGTGAGGGGTGTGAATGTGGGGTGATCAAATCTGCAGTAAAACACATTCAGTTCGTCAGCCAGTTGAGGGTTCTCCATGGAGTGGGGGGAGGATTTCCTATAGTTGGTGATGTCCTGCAGGCCCCTCCACACTGACGCAGGGTCGTTAGCTGAAAACCTGTTTTTCAGCTTTTCAGAGTAGCTTCTCTTTGCTACTCTGATCTCCTTAGTCAGTGTGTTTCTGGCCTGGTTGTACAGGATCCTGTCCCCACTCCTGAAGGCTTCCTCCTTGGCTTGACGAAGCTGCTTGAGCTTTGCTGTGAACCATGGTTTGTTGTTATTAAAGATGCGGTACGTTTTGGTGGGTACACACATGCCTTCGCAAAAACTGATATATGACGTCACAGTGTCCGTGAGTTCGTCCAGTGATGTAGATGCGGCCTCAAAAACACTCCAGTCAGTGCAGTCAAGGCAGGCCTGTAGTTCCAGCTTTGACTCGTTGGTCCATTTCCTCACCGTTTTCACCACAGGCTTTGCAGATTTTAGTTTCTGCCTGTAGCTTGGGAGGAGATGAACCAGGCAGTGATCGGAGAGTCCCAAAGCTGCCCGGGAAACAGAGCGGTACGCATTCTTTAGCGTTGTGTAGCAGTGGTCGAGTGTATTTTTGTCCCTGGTGGGACACTTGATGTGCTGCCTGTATTTTGGAAGTTCGCGGCTGAGATTCGCTTTGTTGAAATCTCCAAGGATAATGAGAATAGAGTCTGGGTATTTTCGCTCCGTGCTGGTTATCTGGTCAGCCAGGTGCCGTAGTGCGTCGCTAACGCAGGCTTGAGGTGGTATGTAGACACCGACCAGAATGAAGGAGGAAAACTCCCGCGGTGAATAAAAAGGCTTGCAGTTGATGGAAAGAGATTCTAGGTGAGGAGTGCATATTTCCCATAGCACTGTGACATCTGTGCACCAACGTTCGTTGGTATAAAAGCAGATTCCTCCTCCCCTCGTTTTCCCCGTTAATTCCGTAACGCGGTCCGCGCGGTGGAGTTGGAAGCCCGGCAGATGAAGGATGCTGTCAGGGATGGACTCTCCAAGCCAGGTTTCAGTGAAACACAGGGCAGTAGATCCTGATAAGTCCCTGTGTAGTACACTGTGTGTGTGTGTGTGTGTGGCACCTTGTGAAATGTGTAGTACACTGTGTGTGTGTGTGTGTGTGTGTGTGTGTGTGTGTGTGTATGATAGGGGGAGCACCCTTTAATGGGTGTTTGTGTATCTTTCAGTGACTGAGTGAATGATGATGATGACATAAAGGGGTGTATGTGTGTGTGTATGGGGCACCCAGTGAGTGTACGCATATGACATCCTGTGATCAGTGAGTCCCGGTGAGAGTGTGTATGCCTGTGTTTGTGTGTGTGTGTGTGTGATTGGCACTCTGTGATGGCTGAAGTACGGTAAGTGTGTGGGTTGGTGTTGGTATAGGTAAAGGTGTGTGTGAGATGAGTGTTCAGTATGAACTGAAGAATCCCCACTGGAGAACCTAGCATTACTGTTAACACATTAATAATCTTTTGTCTTCTAGAGTGACTGGTCGTACCTTCAGAAAGGAGAGTCCAGCAGCAGCAGCAGCCTCAGATGACCAAGACCAAGCCCAGCAGGATCCAGGAGCACGGCTGCTCTCTGTGGACACTCCCAAGTGAGTCTGATGGACAACAGCACACACACACACACACACACACACACACACACACACACACACACACACACACACACACACACACAGTCTTTAGGAGGAACCCAGAGAGAGAATAAGGTCATGAGGTTTGGGATGAAATGGAGGGAGTGTGTGTGTGTGTGTGGGTGTGTGTGTGTGTGTGTGTATGTGTGTGTGTGTGTGTGTGTCTCGAGAATTGTCTGGCATAATTTTACGCAGATCCCTGTTTATTATGTGTCTGGTAACAAGCATGAAGATAGCCTTTAAACAGATTTACACACACCACTGGCAAGTCCCGTATCCTGTGACATTTGTCAGCCTGCTACACAACGGACATTTACGAATATGAAAGACACTCACAGAAAACTAATGGATGAGTTTTCAGCATGATGAAAAACTGTTTAGGAAAATCAGAGGATGCTGTCATGTACTGATAGACTCCTGAAATGGACTGGTCCACAAGTAAAGCACAGCACATGTGCCGTTTTCTGTCAAAGGAGGAGTGGAGGCAACCGCTGGTGAAAATCATTCAGAGCCCTGCTTTAAAAAGACATGTTATTATCATTATTATTACTATTATTATTATTATTATTATTATTATTATTATTATTATCATCCAGTTATTAGACCAGTCAGTCAGTGTCTACTCCAGACATGAGACTTACAGCTACCTGGGAGGTTGTTGTTGTTTTGCATAGATGTCTGTGGCCATCATGAAATTAGAGTCTTTGCTGAAAAGTGCGCAGGACTAAATGTTTGGCCATCATCCGTGAACACAGGGGTGGCGCCAGGGGGGGGGCTAGGGGGTGCTATAGCTCCCCCTGGATTAGCCATAGCACCCCCATAGCACCCCCCCCCCCCCCCCCCCAAGAAAATAATGGTTTATTTATTATTAGTATTTAATTTAATTCTGCATTCTTAATTTAATTTATTGTGTGATAATAATATTTCAATCACAAAAGAAAATAATAACAGATTGAAATGAACATATTGTTCACGTAGCACGACACAGACACGTCGCATGCGTGAACGTTGACGTGTCCTGGCGATTGAAGGTGAAAGAGAGCTAGTGCACTGTCAAAGTCAAAGTCAAGCGGTAGTATCAACAAATTCACAATAATGGATCGGTTTTTGATACCCAAAATTCAGCGAGTAGAAGAATCATGTGACGTTGAAGAAGAAGAAGAAATGCAAGGTATATCTGAATCTGATTTAGAAGAAGAGGAACGTCGTGGTCAAAGAGATCCACCCTCAGGAGCGTAGCTATAGGGGGTGCAGCAGGTGCGGCTGCACCTGGGCCCGTGAGGTGACGGGGCCCGTAGCCGAGCCCAAAGATACACACGCGTAAATTAACGGGCCTAGCGGGCCCACCCTCGATCCCTGTACAGCGACAGATTGTCTCGGGTCTGCTTATGTTGAAATGCGCGCTATTATTAGACCTGCAGCAGTGTCAAATGCTATATATACACCTGAAAGGGCAAACTTATCTCAGTCATGGTTGTGATTATTTTTTGGGAAAAAGTAGCAATTTATAACAAAATCATATGCTTATCCTACATACACTATAGAAACTATCAAAACACTATTCAATTAAATGAATACGTTCTTATTTCTTTGGTATTTTTGTGATTAGCAATGATAATTGCTGGGTAATATGTATGTTGTTGTCCAATGTCAAGTCTCTATTTGATCATGTGACAATACAATACGCTATAGTTAAACCAATTCTGATAACCTAGGTCTGATAACCTAGCTCAATGAGCACTGCACAGCACAACTTTACTCGTAACAATGCCTTTTAAGCACAAGAGTGGAAGTAGAAAAGGGCAAGAGAAAAAAGAACAGGAGGAGAAGGCGGCAAAGCTGCCTAAATTAGATTATTTTGGCTTTTGAATTGCCGTCAACTAGTCGCCAGCCCACGGAGTCAGCAGTGCAGCAGTTCAGCTGGGATCAGAATCGCTGTTTCTGCCCTCAGTGGTGTGTCAGCAACCATGCAACAGTTAACAATTGTTACGGTAAGAAATGTTCCTGCTGAGAGTCAAACAAGACTTAGTTCATTGTGTACACACCAATCACTTCTGAAATATGTAAGGTTGATTAATTAAACACTATTTATATCGATAACAAACACCTTTGATTAACGTTTTTTTTAGACGCGGTTGTGGAAGTAGGGAACGCTACGATTTTTTTTTTTGCGTTCACTAGGGGGGCCCGTCATAATATCTTGCACCTGGGCCCGTCGTTACTACGTTACGCCACTGTCCACCCTACACCTCTACTGAGGGTGCTAGCCATGCTACACCTGGTCTGCTGGCTTGCCCAGATTTTGCTTTTCCAGCATAGTTTTTTTTTTGCATTTTTGCCTGTTCTTTAAGAGTTGTATTGTACAATGATACAATGATCTAGCTCTGATTATTGTGGTTTTGAGTGCCTACTGTTTTGTTTCATTCACTTTTAAAAGGGGCCTGCATCTTTACACCGTTTAAGATTTAAGGTGGAACGGTCTTGTTAGATGTGTGACTGATGAATGCTGTAAAATGCGGTTTTGGGATTTTTCTGGATCCGCCTTAAAAAATCAGAGATTCTAGCCTAGGACGAGCAGTCTGTCTGTGCTCGCCAGGTATACATAAGCTTCTATGTTTTTATTGATTGTGACCTGAAATAATATATACTTTTTGAAAGCATTTCTGACTCTTTGACTGTTTTAGTTCATTATAGCCCTCTTTAGTTTAGAATGTATTGAACTATTTATGTTTAGTTTAATTTGTCAGACCTGGTAGTGGTGACCTGGTGGTCATCTGGCGCCAACTTTAACCCCCATTGAAGTAAGTGAAGTATTTGGGATTGCGGAATCTATAACATGCTGCATGCATTTTGTCAGTGACCGTCGCAGAGGAACACGGCTATGTGCGCGTCCGTCGGAAGCAGCCTAATGATAATAATAATACGATCGATTTGTATGGCGCTTTTCATGGACCACAAAGACGCTTCAGAGAGCAAACATGTAAACAGATATGACGATATGGTGGGGAGGTGTTGTAGTAGAGAACCATGTGACGCATATGCTATCACCCTAATTTCATAGCACCCTCGGTAAAACGCCGAGCACCCCCATAGCACCTGCAGAAAAAAATCTCTGGCGCCGCCACTGCATGGACATAAACTTGGCAAAGTATGCACGAGTGTTTTAATGTGTTACTCGCTATGCGATTTTATGATGAATAATATGTGCATAGTAGGCCCTAATATTATTATTGTACACAGTCCCGCACTGGACTCAAACCCACGCCATCGGACATCAGAGGTGCATGCTAATTATAACATCAGTCTCTGTTTCTCACTTGACACTAGCACGACTCGGGAAACTAGTATTTTTCACTGCAGAGTTATATCCGCTGACCACCAAAGTTGTATACCACTTGTTTTAGCATATTTTCACATTTTAGTTTGAAATCACTGCAAATATAACGGAGTTGAACATTTAGTTTGACAGTAATATGAGTTTCGCCCTAATTGAGCAGGTTTAGTCAGCGTTGGTGTTTTTTAAGCCACCTTTGGAGATGTGGTGTACCGCAGGTCTGCAGGTTATATTCATGTAGTGTTGCAATACCCAGACGTAAGTGGTATGCTTGTCTGCGGGTACTGTACAAAATGCCCCTCACAATTCATACACTTTCAAATTAGAAAATGTAATGTATGTTGAAAACTTCGGCGTGTTACATGTACTTTGCATGTTAGTATGTATTGTGATGGTTTTGGTACAGTCTTATCAATGGGCAGAAAGTTGTTTTATATTTTTCACCCGACTACGAGGCTCTGTATAGACACATTGATTAGCTGTAAAGTTCGCTAGGATCTTTTCGTGCATGTATTGTTTAATTTTATATTGAAGGTACTGATTATTTTAAATTGTATTATGAATATTTGTATATAGATTGCTGATCCTAATGTGCTGACATGTACCAATAGGAAGTTTGTAGATATTAATCTTATCAGCACTTTTAAATGTGCTTTATACATAAATAAGACTGGACTTGATTTGACTCGTTTCGGAATGCTAACTAAACTACTCATTATATACACACATAAAAAAAAAAGCACCGTAGTGTCCAACAGTCCTTTGCCTGACAGCCGTGACACAAAATCCCAGTAACGTCTGATTTTCCCCCCATTAGTATTCGGGCTTCGCTCTTTGTAATAGCAGAGGCAGAAAGCAATATGCAGTGATAGTCAGGATGGCCCATGTAAAGTCCCATAAATGTCCCCCAGCACTTTTCCAACCGAACTGACGCCTGGAGCGAGTGATGGACAAGTATTCCTATTCATCTATATAATAGGCTACACTTTTAATAAGTAGTTTTGCAGCTCCACTCTCAACAAAATTGGTCGCCATAACAGTTGGCTTAGTTAGCCCCCTTCCCATCATTTAGCCTAGTATTACACTATGACGCTTTTATCCAATGTTACAGAGCAGATAAAGCCTTTCCTCATCAGGGCTGCAACTCCGCCCTTCCTATCGAACTCACCTTCCTCTCGCACAACGCGGAACTTGGTGTGTGCGGCTCACGTCATGGCCTCTCTCCGTTCACTCGACGCGCGCTTTGGTGAAGCAGTTGGTGAGGCTCACTGAGAGACATCAGCGGGCATGTCCACACGGATACAAACATCATCAGGTGGACAAAGAAGTTCGACCCGGCAGAGTCGGTGTAGTGTAATCACAAACCTCGACTATTTTCGGGTAAGAAGGAAACGCATGCAACCGACAACTAGGGCGTAGGCTTTCCTATGACCGTTTCCCTACCTTTTATTTATTTTAAAAAGCACACAGTTGGTTTGGTTGGAAGACGGTAGTAGAAGGCTACTGTTTTTTATTTGTTTCTGCTCAGGAGAAAAATAGCATTTAAGTGAAGGAGTCTGTCAGGCCTACCACTGCGTTGCGTAATACCGCCGCATTAAGTGAGAGAATGAACAAGAATGAAATTGCATAAGATATTTTCCGTTCCAAGAAAAGTGTGTTATCTTGAATGATATTGTTCATGCCCACAATAGTCTAAAAAGTAAGTTTGTCTCATTCTGATTAAAAAAAAAACAACTAAATGTGTGAAGGTGGTGGCTGTGCACTGATAGGGTGTGAAGCAGTGCCTGTGAGTTACATTCTGTGGTTTTGCGACCGGTTTAGTGAACATAAGGATGAGTGTAACAGATATATTCTTCTGCTAAATGTCAGCGTTTTGTGAAATTACATATATACAAAAGAAATAAATGTCATAATAAATAGGAATGTTGGCTGCAAGACACTAGAAGCCCCTCCTTGATGTTTGGATTGGGCCGACAGGTTTAGCTAGATTTCAGTGTTGACTGGACATGATCATGAACAGGTTTCAACAGGATTTATTTAGAGTAAGCCATCTTTTGGAAGCCTTTCATAACAATGTTAATTTAATGAGTCATGAGCACCAGAAGGCAAGACAAGGCAAGTTTATTTATATATAATATGTAATATAGCATAACTTATTCACATTTGTAATTAAAAGTGCTTTGAAAATGAGCAGATATAAAACAATATGAGTTTGAAAATGAATGTGCATTCAAACTGTTTAAAGAGCATATAGTGTGTGTGTGTTTGTGTGTGTGTGTGGGGGGGGGGGGGGGGACGACATCCCAAAATATCTTAAAGGTGCATTGTGTGTGTAGGATTTAGTGATGATTTTGCAGATTGCAACCAACCAATATAGCCCTTAACCCTCCCTTTTCAAGCATGTATTGGGGAATTAGTAGCGACAACAAACACCCCAACAACAACAACAACAACAACAAAAAGAATAAAGATTTATTGTTGATTAAACTGAGTTTTCCTCTGTTCAGTGATCAGTGTTCAGACCAGATGTTCACTTTGACATGCATTTGATATGGATTGCTGCTTTGAAAGTCCCCAGTTGGCTTATTTTACTACTGCTGTTCAAAATCAATTAGAAACTTTACTTGACTTGCTCTAATTGTCTTTAATACAAGCAGGTTTGCACCTCACTGAGTCTCTGTGGGCTAATGCCTTTGATTAATGCTAATGTTAACCTAATATTTCGTCAATGAGTTGTGCTCCAATTAAGGTCTTGATCACTGCTTATATGAACATTTAATCTCCACACGGATACAAACATCATCGGGTGGGCAAAGAAGTTCAACCCAGCAAGGTTGGTGAAGTGTAATCACAAAACTCGGCTATTTCGGTTAAGCCAAGGACTCTGTCAGGAACTGCCTTCAGTAGCCTATGAGTTTACAAAGCTAGACGTAGGCATGCCGCTGCGGTGTGTAATACCACCGCATTAAATGAGAGAATGAGCAAGGATGAAATACGATGAAATTCTAGTGAATATAAGGTTGAATGTAACAGATATAGTCTTCTGCTAAATTGAAGCGTTTTGTGAAATTACATGCAAACATAAGAAGCAATATGAGATTTATGGCATTCATGTTCTTGGCATTTATTTACGGAGTTTTGAGAAATATGTATATATAAAATCTTGGAGTATTTGTTGAAGCCAAGAACATGTTTAAAAACAATACTAAATGTCATAATAAATAAGGTGTAACGTAGGCTAGGAGACACTAGAGCCCAATCATTGATGTTTGGATTGGGCCTTCAGGTTTGGCAGTTGGTCAGTTTTGACTATCTGACAAGATCTTCAAATTTCCCGTTCTGAATCTGTTGCCCTTGTTCACATCGCTACATCCGCATTAGCTGAAACCTGTTTAACAGGATTTAATCACAGGAACATAAGCCATCATTGGAAGCCTTTCATAACCATGTTTATGCCACGAGCACCAGAAGACAAGACAAGGCAAGTTTATTTATATAGTATATATAATATAGGGCTGAACGATTTGGGAAAATAATCTAATTGCGATTTTTTTTTTCCCCTCCAATATTGCGATTGCGATTTTTAAAAAAAATGTTATCCTCATTTTTTTCCCAACAAATCGTAATGAATGATTTAAATATGACCAACACAATATTAGATACATTTAGTGTAAAATGTTATTTCCCACATTTTACATTTTTATTTAACTGTTCATTAAAGAATCAAGAACAACCAATCCGTGGCTTTGCCACTGTGCATTTAAGTAATTTAAACAAAGTCATTGTAAGAATAAACACAAGGCATGCACTTTTTAAACACTGTGTTCAAAATGTACCACATTTACTCATGTACCATCGCGAACGTTGCAGTTAGAAAATCGCGTTTTATCATATTGCGATTAAATCGCAAATGCAATTAATCGTTCAGCCCTAATATAATATAGCATCATTTATACACATTTGTAATTAAAAGCTTTACAAATGAGCAGATATAAGAACATAAAAAAATATGAGTTTGAAAATGAATGTGCGGGTGGAGAGTAGATTAAAACAGTTTAGAGAGCATATGGGGGGGGGGGGGGGGGGGGGGGGTTGTAGTGCATGTGTAACCTGCCTTGTGTTTGGGTTGCTATGGAAATTACTGGGACACTCAGGATGGTTTTTTAACTTTCTGTGGGTTGTGACCGTAATGTGTCTGTGTCGGACACAAATATGGCGGCGCTTAAACACAGTGGTATCCATGAATTCTGAAGCGCCCAAAAGGCGCTCAAAAAGCGCTGAAGGCAGCGCTGAAGGCAGCGCTTTTTTCTAAAAAAGAAGTCAAGTGTGAACGCGGCCATAGAGTGCTGATGTATAGTCTAATGTGCTGATGTGTACCATTAGGAAGATTGTAGGTATTAATCTTGTCAGCATTTTGGTTAACGTGAGTTGTTTTTAAATGTGCTTTATAAATAAATTAGACTGGACTTGATTTGACTTGATTCGTTTCGGAATGCTAATTAGCCTACTCATTCTATGCACACATTCTTAAAAAAGCACCGCAGTGTCCAACAGTCCTTTGCCTGGCAGTCGTTACACAAAATCCCAGTAATGTCTGATTTCCCCCCCATTACTATTCGGGGGTGGGGGGGTTGTAGTGCATGTGTAACCTGAGTTGTGTTTGGGTTGCTAGGGAAGTTACTGGGACACTCAGGGTGGATGAAGCTGTTTCTTTATTGCCTTCAAAATGGGTTATCGAATATACAAATAGTTAGTATGGGCATGAATCTGGTGCGCCTGCAGCAGTTATAGTCTTTTCTGCTCTGGTGTATTATATTAATAATGTTAGGTGTCTACCCCTCAGAAATCAAATACAACTGAACAGAAAACGACAGCACAAGCAAATATTAGTGAGAAGCAACACCCCTCCTATCAGATGTAGGGTAAAAAAAGAAGAGAATGATATTTTGAAAAGGTTTTGAAATCATGGAAATCTTACAAATATTTGAATATTTGGACATCTCCAATCTACATCTAAATTGTTTAATTCAGATCCATCAATATCATGCACATTCAAGTGAATTTAATTATAAGGAAACAAAGCTGTATTTACGATAAGGAGGTAAAGGTTTAAAAAATACAGATGATACTGTGACTGCATGCATATGAAAGTGTTTCATTCCAACAAACATCCATCCAAAACAATGAAAAATTGATGTATTTCCAGTAAATTCAATATAGTAGCCCTTGTTCTGCATTTATTATTACATCATCTGCGAAGATTTGCTGCATTTCCTTCTAATGAAATGTATAGCAGCTCTCAGAATTATCTTAGGGAAACTGACCTCCGGGACTTGGGGTAGCCACAACTGTACAAAACTTTAATTTACTTGCTCTAATTGGCTTTAATACAAGCAGGTTTGAGTCTGTGGGCTAATGCCTTTGATTAATGCTAATGTTAACCTAATTTTTCGTCAATGAGTTGTGCCCCAATTAAGGGCTTGATCACTGCGTATATGAATATTTTAACAATAAATTAACTTTTAAAAGTTTTGTATACAGCAAATCAATGATGTGTATTTAACACAAATAATTCACACTTCTTAATCAAAGGTGTGTTTGCGGCTCTGGCAACGTGTTGTTGATATTTGAGCTCAACAGCCAATCAAGTTACACCCCTCCCTTTCATGCTCCTGAAGCAACGTGTTGATTGGCTGTAATTGTGTATGTCTCGGTCCGAGCCACGTCTGTTTCCGATTTCAGAGCCAGGGCTCCTTTTATTAATTTATTTGTTTGTGTGTGTGTGTGTGTGTGTGTGTGTGTGTGTGTGTGTGTGTGTGTGTGTGTGTGTGTGTGTGTGTGTGTTTACAGACGTGATGGACTCTGATGAACCAGATGTGAAGAAGAAGAGGAGCGGAGCCTCTGAAGGGGGCGTGTCTACATGTGACTCTGACAGGTCGGTAAATCATTTAGTTTGGAAAGCAGTATGTGCCAAAAACAACCAGTTAACCCCAGTGACCCACTACCTCATCAGCTGTTTGACCAGCTTGAGAATTGCTGCTTAGATCAAGCATACATGTTGATCCCGATGGACACCTTGATGTTGAGGTTGCCTTCTGACATCAGCCAGCAATCTCCAATCCTACGGTACCCTTAGCCATTTCCTAACTGCCTTATTCATGACTTTGGCAAATTTCTCCAGCTCTGAAATAGCAACTTCATACAGTCAAAGGCCAGCTTACGCATGACAAAAGTCCAAACTGCGAGCATCACATATTCAGTTTACCAGTCAAGAAGGTCTTATCAGTAATACTGCTAGCCTTAACTATGAATTTTCTATGGTCTGAAACCTGTCCTCGGTCACTCAGTGTGGAATTGTACCACCTGCCTAAACTCTCCACTGGTTTTTCCACAAGAGAAGGAATCACCTCACCATCAATATAAAACCTCTCTTCCACCATTTTTCCCTTACTGATTAAAACACTTTAACATTGATGCAATTCTATTCCTTTACTTCAGAGGACCCTGGCTATCTAACCTTTGGGTTCTGCCCATTACATGTTTCCTTCTTAGTCTGCTTGGTTTTTCTTTGCTGTTCACCAGCTGCATGATGCCTGCCAACATGAAGAGCTTTCTCCTTATTCCCCAAAATGGCCGTAAAGGTGTGCATCCCCTTTCTCGTAGTCAAAGCCATGCCAAAGTCCAAAGCCATGTGGTCTGCCTGTGAGTCATCTTCCACCCCTGCCCTCGCTGACTCTAGGGTTATTGTTTCGGTTTGTTCTTCTGTTCTTAGTTGGGTGCATCTACTTGGCTCTATCAGACACAGATGCTGCTGCTACAGGTTGCTAGTCCGAAGCAGCCCCAGTGGGGTCTATTCCCTCCTGACAGCTGTATTTATGCATTTTGTATATGTATTTTGTATTGTTTGTGTGTGTGTGGGTGTAGTCACCAGAATAGTCTCTCTGAGGGAGGTGTGAGAATACTCACTTTAGGGTTATGTTGTGTTAACAGCGTCCAGCAGGGAGCATCAGACACACAGTCCAAGAGGACAGAAGAGACAGAGAGGCACTCTGCTGAAGAACACAGGTGAGATCATGGATGACATTCTGTCAGGCAGTCACCAAAATCCTCTTCAAACCGCCTTTGATTCTGTTTATGTCAGTAACATTCTAGAACCCTCTTTACGCTGTTATATGTATTTTCCCTAGTGGCTCTTCTGAACTGAGCATTCATTGTTGCTTTAGTACTAGTTATGATGTGATTTATTTTGTTCCTGTGAAGGAACCCTACTGTGTTGTAACAATGAGTATATGAGCTCTTCTGAACTGAGCATTGATTGTTGCTATAGTATTAGTTATGATGTGATTGATTTCGTTCATGTGAAGGAACCATACTGTGTCCTAACGATGAGTATATGAGTGAAATAAATGTAATTGTTTGTCAGTCACCTGCAAACTAACCCTCCATGTCTGTCAGTGTCTATTACAGTCTAGAACCACCCTGCATATTCACATTGTGATCGAAAAACCCCACTGTGTCTGTTCAGTGTGTTTTATGAGAGAAAATTACTACATTATGGTGACATGAGCTTTAGTCCTTTCTAATAGATGTGAAGCTAATATATTACAACAGATAGACATTCTGTATCTTGTAGGGATATTGTGATGATATTTTGTTGACATTATTCCTTAAAGGTGTCCTGTGGTGATGTTCATCTGTAAGCGTTGTGTGATTCTGTCATTGATCTAGATGGGCACCAGAAGAGGCAGAGGTCCATGAGAAACTCAGATCCACTCTGAAGAGGAAATTTCAGCATCTGGTTGAGGGAGTTCCACATCAGGGAGACATCAGACTCCTCCATGAGATCTACACAGAGCTCTACATCACAGAGGGGGGAAGAGGAGGGGTCAATAATGAACATGAGGTCAGACAGATAGAGAGAAAATCCTGGAGAGAAGCTATTGAGGACCTACATATCAAATGCAGTGACATCTTTAAACCCTTATATGGACAAGACGAACACATCAGAACAGTGCTGACAAAGGGAGTGGCTGGCATTGGAAAAACAGTCTCTGTGCAGAAGTTCATCATCGACTGGGCTGAAGGAAAAGCCAATCAGGATGTCTACTTCATATTTCCTCTTCCTTTCCGAGAGCTGAACCTGATGAAGGAGAAGGAAATCAGTCTGGTGGAGCTTCTTCAACACTTTAACCCAGAAATAAAAAATCAAGGAATCTTCAGCTGTTTAGAGAACAGAGTAATGTTTATCTTTGATGGTCTGGATGAGTGTCGACTTCCTCTAGATTTCCACTCCAAACCAAGGTGTTGTGATGTGACAGAGCCAGCCTCAGTGGACGTGCTGCTGACAAACCTCATCAAGGGGAATCTGCTTCCCTCTGCTCGCCTCTGGATCACCACCCGACCAGCAGCAGCTCATCTGATCCCTCCTGAGTGTGTGGACCAGGTGACTGAAATAAGAGGATTCAACAACCAACAGAAAGAGGAGTACTTTGGGAAGAGAATCAGTGATGAGAATTTGGCTAACAGAACCATCACACACCTGAAGTCATCCAGGAGCCTCTACATCATGTGCCACATTCCAGTCTTCTGCTGGATTATCGCCACTGTTGTAGAGAGAACTTCAGATGAATCGGGGAGTTTACAAATGCCAAAGACTCTAACTCAAATGTACACACACTTCCTGATCATTCAGACAAGCATGAAAAAGCACAAGTACACAGGGAGAAAAGAGACAGATGAAGAGATTATTTTCAAGCTGGGGAAACTGGCTTTCCAACAGCTTGAGGAGGGCAATCTGATCTTCTATGAGGAAGACCTGAGAGAGTGTGGCATAGATGTCACAGAAGCTTCAGTGTACTCAGGAGTGTGTTCTCAGATCTTCAGAGAGGAGGCTGGGCTGTACCAGGGGAAGGTCTTCAGCTTTGTGCATCTGAGCATTCAGGAGTTTTTTGCAGCTTTATATGTGTTTCTCTGCTTCAGCAACACAGAGAGAAGCATACCTGACCAACAGCAAACCTCTCAGCTCTCTGCTTTGTTCAGAGCTTCAACACTTCATGACCTACACACGACTGCAGTGGATCTGGCCTTACAGAGTGAGAATGGACACCTGGACCTTTTCCTCCGCTTCCTTCTTGGCCTCTCTCTGGAGTCCAATCAGAATCTCCTAAGGCACCTACTGCCACAGACAAGAAGCCAATCACAGAGCTCAGAGCAAACAGTCCAGTACGTCAAGGAGAAGATCAGAGATGAGGCGGAGATCAGATTTTATAATACTTTAGACAGAATGGTTAACCTGTTCTACTGTCTGAATGAGTTGAATCACCATGCTGTAGTGGAGGTCATTGACAGGAGCTCAGGAACTCTGTCTGTAGTCATGCTCTCACAAGGAGAGTGGAGGACTGGTAGGTTTAAGTTTGAGATTTCAGAAGAGCACCTGGATGAGTTTGATCTGCAGAAGTACATAAAGACACCAGAGAAAGATCTGACTGAACTACTCAGTCCAGATGAAGTTCTTGAGAGGCTGGTGCCAGTGGTCACAGCATCCACATCAGCTGAGTAAGTAAACTACTGAGAGAGGTAGAGTGACAGTGACAGAGTTAGTGTGTGTGTGTGTGTGTGTGTGTGTGTGTGTGTGTGTGAGAGCATGAGGAAGAGAGAGTGTGTGTGTGTGAGAGCTAGAGAGCATGTGTGTGATATCTTTGATGAGTGGTTAGTGTGTGTCTGTCTGTGTATATGTGTGTGTGTGTGTGTGTTGCTGTCTGTAATGGGTCCAGTATTGTATGTGTGTGATTGTGTGTTTGTGTGTGTGTGTGTATGAGAAAAAGAGAAAGCGCGTTTGTGTGTCACTCTGGGGTGCTGAGTCACTGGAGTAAGGTGTGTTTGTGTGTGTGTGTGTGTGTGTGTGTGTGATTGGCACTCTGTGATGGCTCAAGTACGGTAAGTGTGTGGGTTGGTGTTGGTATAGGTAAAGGTATGTGAGTGTAATAATCACACGTGTCATTATGTTTCCCCCAGGCTGAAGGGTTGTTCCCTCACAGAGAAGAGCTGTGCTGCTTTAGCATCAGCTGTCAGATCAACCCTCTGCAGTTTGAAGACGCTGAACCTGAGTTGGAATCCTCTTCGTGATGCAGGAATTCAGCATCTCTCAGACCTCCTCAAGAGTCCCCACTGCAAGCTGGAGACACTAGTGTGAGTGTTAACACACAACAAGAGATCTGTGTGTGGGGGGGGGGGCACACAATGAGGGGTGAGGGGGGAATGTAAGGATGTGTGTACTAGGGATGGGCATAATTAATCGACGATCGATTAATTGATCATTAAGAATTTCCTCGATGAAATTATTTTTTCATCGATTAAAACTAATGCATGTTCTGTTGCGTAGTGTGCGTGTAATTTATTTATTTTAGGGCTGTCAAAGTTAACACGTTATTCTATGAGATTATTGTGGCCGAGATTAATGCAATACAATATTTGAACGCAGTTAACGCAACTTTGTTTACTTCCGGTGCGCGTTGACCCATGGCACGAAACTGCCGCGTGTCTGCAAGTCAGTTAGATAGAAGAGACCGAGACGGTAGTTGAAGATAGAGAGAGCTGAGGGATTGTTGGGCGGAAAGTTTCTGTTTAAGAGGCAAATGACAGAACAATCGACAAAACTAAAGTTGTATGTAGCATTTGTCAAGCTGAATGTAGCTATTACAGAAGCAGCTCGTCTTTAAGTTATCACCTTAATGCAAAGCACCCGACAGAAAGCAGTCCCAGGTTAGATGGTCGCCAACCCACACTCCACGACTTCTCTAGGAAATTAACTAGACCAGTCCGTGAAAAGGTTACCAACGCTGTAGCAGTTTAGGTTGCCGGTGACTGTCGGCCCATCAACATAGTTGAAGACGGTGGGCTGACTGAGGTGATTAGAATTGCTTCAGGGGACAATTCTTACGATTTACCGACGAGGGGCACCATTGTGTCTCGCATATATTCCTTGTATGACGGCGAGAGAGCACGAAAAAAATACAATTGAACAACAGTGTCTAAAATACACGCTGTCTGAAGTGATTACTCGTTAATTTATAAGATTTAGTCTTGAGAAGAAAACAAACTTTTAATCACGATGAATCTAGATGAATGAATTTCAAAATGTGAGATTAATAAATTAGAGAGAAAAAAAAAGTTGTGTTTATGAGCACCGGCTTCTAGCTGTCGGCTCCGCTGCTTAAGAGTACAGCAGCGCATATTTTCAAGTGTAACCATTGAACGGATCCCGTTTAACTGCCACAAGAGTTGTCCATCTTGTAAGTTTAACTGCCACAAGAGTTGTTCATCTTGTAATAAAGATCTCAATGAGGAAACACGCTGTGTTTTTTTCTATTTTCACTGCATTTTAATATAGCCTATAAATAGTGAATTTTAATATAAAAATATTAATGATTAATCGAAAATCGATCGTTAATTCTCCCGACGATCGATTAAGACAATTTAATCGAATGCCCATCACTAGTGTGTACTATGGTGTGTGTTTGTGTGTGTGTGTGTGTGGGGGGGGGGGGGGGGGGGGCATGTGTAAGGGGTGAGTGTTTACACACAACAGCAGACCTCTGAATGGGGTGTTTGATGAGGCAGGTGGGGGGGGGACATAATGATGCGCAAACTAAAGTGTGTGTGTGTGAGTGTATCCCTGTGATGACTGAAATGTGGGGTGTGTGAGGGGGGCAGATAGGAATGAGTGAACTACAGTGTGTGTGTGTTTTCATGGGACCCTGTAATAGGATAAGTATGGTGTGTAATTTAAAGGGGGGGGTCCTTCATTGGTGATGTGTTTATGTGTGTAAGTGTGTGTGTGTGTGTGGCACCTTGTGAAATTTATAGTTCAGTGTGTGTGTGTGTGTGTGTGTGTTTGTTAGGGGGAGCACCCTTTAATGGGTGTTTGTGTATCTCTCAGCAGTGACTGAGTGAAGGATGATGACATAAAGGTGTGTGTGTGTGTGTGTGTGTGTGTGTGTGTGGCACCTTGTGAAATGTGTAGTACACTGTGTGTGTGTGTTAGGGGGGAGCACCCTTTAATGGGTGTTTGTGTATCTCTCAGTGACTGAGTGAATGAAAGATAATGACATAAAGGTGTGTGTGTGTGTGTGTGTGGGGCACCCAGCGAGTGTACTCATATGACATCCTGTGATGATTGAGTCACGGAGAGTGTGTGTATGCCTGTGTTTGATTGGCACTCTGTGTTGGCTCAAATATGGTAAGTGTATGGGTTGGTTTATGTCACATGTGGACATGTGGACATGTGGATTACACAGTGTGTGTATATGTGGTGTGTTTGTGTGTGTGTGTGTGTGTGATGAATGAATGAATGAATGAATGAATATGTGTGTGATACCTGTGATGACTGGTGTTTGTGTGGCTCTCTGTGATGGGTCAATTATTGTACGTGTGTGTGGGGGGGTGGGGGGGGGGGGGTGGGGTATGTGTCTAGCACCCCCTGGTGTGTGTTGGTGTGTGTGCATGAGTGTTTGTCTATCTCTCAATGACTGAATGAAGGTGTGAGAGCGTGTGTGTGTGTGAGAGAGAGTCTGTATATGTGAGTGTGTGTGTTTGTTTGAGAGTGTGAGTATGAGTGTGTGTGAGTGTGAGAGTGTGTGTGATAGTGTGTGTGTGTGTGTGTGTGAGAGCGTGTGTGAGAACTTATGAGAGAGAGTGTGTCTATGTGAGTGTGTGTTTGTAAGAGTCTGTGTGTGTGAGACAGTGAGTGTGTGTGTGTGTGTGTATGGGGCACCCAGTGAGTGTACGCATATGACATCCTGTGAAGAGTGAGTCACGGTGAGTGTGTGTATGCCTGTGTTTGTGTGTGTGTTTGATTGGCACTCTGTGATGGCTGAAGTACGGTAAGTGTGTGGGTTGGTGTTGGTATAGGTAAAGGTATGTGAGTGTAATAATCACACGTGTCATTATGTTTCTCCCAGGCTGAGGCGTTGTTTCCTCACAGAGAAGAGCTGTGCTGCTTTAGCATCAGCTGCCAGATCAACCCCCTGCAGTTTGAAGACGCTGAACCTGAGTGGCAATGATGATCTTCATGATGCAGGAATTCAGCATCTCTCAGACCTCCTCAAGAGTCCCCACTGCAAGCTGGAGACACTAGTGTGAGTGTTAACACACAACAAGATATCTGTGTGTGGGTGGGGGGGCACACAGTGATGTGTGAGGGGGGGCACGTAAGGATGGGTGTACTATGGTGTGAGTGTGTGTGTGTTTAAGTGTCACTGTGTGTGTGTGTTAGGGGGAGCTCCCTTTTAATGGGTGTTTGTGTGTTTCAGTGGCCCCCTGTGATGATTGAAGGATGATGTGGAGGAAGGGGTGTGTGTGTGTGTATCGGGCACAAATGTTTGGAGTGCTATGATAGATGCAACAGAGTCTGTGTGTGTGTGTGTGTGTGTGTGTGAGTGTGTGTGTGTGTGTGTGTGTGTGTGTTTTATGTCTCCCTGTTTGGTGCTGAGTAAGGGGTATGTGCGTAGCACCCCTTGATGTGTGTGTGTGTGTTAGGAGGAGTGTGTGTGTATGTTAGGAGGAGTGTGTTTGTGTGGGTCAACACAGTGTGTTTATATGTCACTCTTTGGTGCTGAGTGAAGGGTATGTGCGTAGCACCCCTTTGTATACTGTATGTATGTGTGGGTGTGTGTGTTTGAATATGAGGAATGAATGAATATGTGTGGGATACCCGTGATGAGGTGTGTGTGTGTGTGTCATGGTATGCATGAGGTTGTGTGTTTAAATATCACTGTTGTGTGGCACTCTGTAATTGGTTTTTATTTTATTAAGATAACTCATGAAAAGCGTTGTTGTTCCGTTGGTTTCATTCTCCTGCGCTTCTTGTTCTCTCTTCTGCTGTGTGTGAGAGCATGTGTGTGAGCGTGTTTGTGTGTGAGGGAGCGCGTGTGTGTGTGTGTGTGTGTGTGTGTGTGTGTGTGTGTGAGAGCGTGTAGCCTGTCTAGTTGATGCTAACTCTTTCTCGTCTTAGTTGGCTGTAGGCCTGCAAGCAGAGTGGTTATCACTTAAGTTCCCATAATATATTATTAGTTTTTGGAGGACATAAGGAGGTTGGGTGCTATTTGCTGTTATTAGTCTCTGGAGGAGATATTGGGTGCCGTTTGTTTTCCTCCCCTTGTTTAACTCTGTTTTTCGTCAGAGAGGGATTTTGTGAAGATTTGTGTTCTTTATATTAATTCTGTGATCAGGTGAGATATTTTTGTGAATTATCAGTTAGCTGTTGTTTTGTTTATTATGTTAGATTAACTATGGTGTTTGTAAAGTGGTGCTAGACATTATGTGAACCTCTTAGATATTCCTGAGAATCTGCATGTGATCAGATCTTCATCTAAGTTATCAAAATGTATAAAGACCAAAGACTTTATTGACCAAATGATCCAACATCAAATGTTTGTGTTTGTGTTGGGCACCTTTTAATGGATCAAGTACTGTGTGCGTGCGCGCGTGTGTGTGCGCATTATCTGTAGTGATTGTTTGTGCGTGTGTGTAGAAAAGCATAGAATAGAAAAGCCTTTATCAGGCTTTGTCATTTTGTAAAAGCCTTTGTCATTTTATTCGCATACAACGAAATTTGTGTGTGCGTGTGTTATCTGTAGTGGTTGTTTCTGTGTGCGTGTGTGTGTGTTTGTGCCTTTGTGTGTGCTATCTGTAGTGTGTGTGTGTGTGTGAGATGAGAGTGTTCAGCATTAACTAAAGAATCCCCACTGGAGAACCTAACCTGTTAACACATTAATAATCGTTTGTCTTCTAGAGTGGATCAAGGTATCTTCAGAAAGGAGAGTCCAGCAGCAGCAGCCTCAGATGACCAAGACCAAGCCCAGCAGGATCCAGGAGCACAGCTGCTCTCTGTGGACACTCCCAAGTGAGTCTGATGGACAACAGCACACACACACACACACACACACACACACACACACACACACACACACACACACACACACACACACACACACAGTCCTCAGGAGGAACCCAGAGAGAGAATGAGGTCATGAGGTTTGGGACACACACCACTGGCAAGTCCCGTATCCTGTGACATCTGTCGGCCTGTTACACAACGGACATTTACGAACATGAAAGACACTCACAGAAAACGAATGGATGAGTTTTCAGCATGATAAAATACTGGTTAGGAAAAGCCTGGACACAAGAAGGTGTGATTAAGAGGATGCTGTCATGTACTGATAGACTCCTGAAATGGACTGGTCCACAATTAAAGCACAGCACATGTGCCGTTTTCTGTCAAAGGAGGAGTGGAGGCAACCGCTGGTGAAAATCATTCAGTGCCCTGCTTTAAAAAGACATGTTATCATTATTATTACTATTATTATTATTACTATTATTATTATTATTATTATTATCCAGTTATTAGACCAGTCAGTCAGTGTCTACTCCAGACATGAGACTTACAGCTACCTGGGGTACGTTCGTCGTAGGATTGAAGCTAAGTTAATCAATTGGCCTTTTAGCCCGTTAAGATTAGCGAGCTGATTGAGAACAGCAAATATCGGTTCGTTAATGGCTGATCCGCATCCAAATCATGTGGTTAATTTCAACCAGGCTAAACTTACCGGGGCATTTGCGCGTGCACGTCCTACTTCAAAAGGCAGGAAAGGTCGATCACCAAAACAATGATTTTCTAGCGGTATAATGGTTCTAAACTCAAAGAAAATTGCTCTTTTTTTCTCCGCTGGCCAGCAGGAGATGAACATGAACGCTTATGAAGAATACAAGACCATAATCATGGCAAAATTCAACACCGCCACCGCTGTGAGAGCAAGGTGTGTTGGGATGTTTATAGGGTGATATCTATGTATGAATAACTGACGGCAAGTGTCAACTAGTACAGAGGTTCTCTCTACCGGTTCGAAACTACAAGGTTGCTAGTTCAAATCCCCTCAGCTCCTTCCTCGATATAATTCTACATTTTCTTGTAAGTCGTTTTGAATAAAAGCGTCTGTTAAATGACTAAATGTATTAATAACAAATGCAATAAATTGAAGCAGTGAAAATAAATTGTCTGTATTTCTCTCTATTCTTATCATGAGTCCACCTTAATCATTTTCTACAATAATGATATGCTATGGTGTACTAATAACGCTCATATAATTATGAGTGCTTTGTTCTCCGCATCACCGACACTACAAAAATGTACCACTCGCAAAAAAGCGCAAGACAGTCAATGTTCGACTGTGGTGTTTGCAATAAATGACTCGAGAAGGTCTTGTAAATGAATGATTCCTTGTCGGCTGAATCGGTAGCGCTCATACAAGAATAATTGATCTTGGCGATTGCAAAGAACTCTCTCCCTCCGCTAATCTTATTAACTATCTAATATCAGTCCTTGGTCAATGGGATCCCTCCTTTTTCCGGGGGTGTGGCAAGCTTATCCAGCTACACTTAAGTTAGCCTGCCCTGGAGCAGGTTAGTGCTAATCGATATGTAACTATGGTGATTTATCAAAAGTTGCTTCCACGAACCAAAAAGAGGAGCGTTTTTTATCTTAGCCTGAAAATTAGCTCGCTAAACCGCTTAGCGAGCTACGACGAATACCCCCCTGGGAGGTTGTTGTTGTTTTTTTCTGTTATCTGCGGGCAGTTCTGCATCCTCTGGCTCCTCCTCATCCATAGACTCCCGAGGTGTCTGCAAGGGTTCTTCCTCTTCCTCAGAGTCACACTGGGGTTGGGGTTCATAATGAGGACCAGCACCAAAGATGTCTGCAGAGTAGAGGGGCTGTTGCTGCGGGCGCTTGTGGCTGTTGGCCATACTGCAGGATGAACTCATCATAGCGAGCAGGAAGCTGGGTTTGCCGGCGTGGGCGCTCAGGTTGAAGTAGCGAAGGCAATGAATGACTGGACTCCATTGGTTATCAGCACTCCGGTGAGCAAAGGACCATGAAGAGGAGTTTTAGAGTTTAGGGTGGCTGGCTTGAGACCAAATGGGGGTGTCAGTGAGAACACACTGTCCAATCAGGATTCACAGTTCACAAGGGTCATTTATTAGAGTTCCAGTGAGGATATGAGTAGGACTGTATGGATGTGTGTGTGTGTGTGTGTGTGTGTACGTACAAGCATGTGTGTGGTTCCTAGGAGGAAAGGATAAATGAAATACAATCAGCTCCAAACAATGCCATAATACAAACAATGCCACTGCATTCAAAATGCACTCAAGCTACACTACATAAGTCAATATATCATTCCATGTGCCACATAATAATAACTGTAACTGTACATCATTAAGCACAACATAAGGTCTCGGCCTTCACAGGCAATACGTGAGCATATAAACTTAGGAGCATCCACAATTAAGGCAACAAGGTTAAGGTAACAAACAATTCACTGGCACATTTCAGTTAATTTTCATCTCTAAACTGAATCAGGATCAGTCCATTGAAGCACAAGCTACAATTCACTTACATGGCTCAGATAACGCACACAGGAGGAGCACATGCAGCAGCATCCAGGTTCTCAGTGTCTCTGAGCGAAAGGAAGGGGCTGTGGGCACAGGTGTGGCTAATAAGGTTGGTGGCAGGGTGTGGCCTAATAGGCAGGTGATCAGGGCTAATTGGAGCTGAGTGAAACAGAATGGGGAAATGAACAGGCTGGGAAAGGGGCGTGGCAGTGAGTCTGTGAGGGAAGCAGGGAAACTGAAAATCTTCCAAACACTAATATCATTACTTGTGAATCAACTGTGCTAGCTTACATGACATTTAGTTTGGGTCCGTCACTTCTCACACATCACTAGGTGATACTGGCCTCCAATGGCCTCCAGTCTATGTAGCCATTACTTTCCTCTGTCTTACTGTGTGTGTGTGTGTGTGTGTGTGTGTGTGTGTTTGTATTCGGGATAAAATGGAGGGAGAATCTTGTGAACATTGGCTTCCCTTTCCCTCGACTGATGAAACATCAGGTTTCCTCATGAAGAGAACACCTTGACCTGTTCAGAGGGAGAACCTTCTCATTAGTGTGTATCTTTGTGGATATGCTGGTTTATCTGTGTTCAAGCTGATGTGTGTGTGTGTGTGTGTGTGTGTGTGTGTGTGTGTGTGTGTGTGTGTCTCTCTCTCTCTCTCAAAGGGAGGATTACCACAGTGAAGATCTACAGAGGAGCTGTGAAGCCTGTACTGAAGTTCCTGACTCCAGCCACTGGGTCCTGGTGGAGCCTGACGTCTCCACAGAGAAGAGCGATTTGACTTACAGCCTGAGCTCTCCTGCAGGGAGGTATGAGTGCTCAGAGTCTGGTCTGCGCTGGTCGTGTGCTGGTCAAGTCATCCTGCAGTACCGCTTCACAGACTGGCAACTCTTGGCTGGAGAGCTGCCTCACATGCAGTACAGACCAGCTGGCCCTTCAATGGACATCAAGCTCATCTCAGGAGAGCTGCAGGAGATCCACCTGCCACATTTCCTCTGTTTGGGAGGTAGTCAGTCTTTTCTGAAGGATTCTGTGATGGTTCTGCATAAGCAGGACAGTGGAGTGTGTTTGGAGAAGTGTGAGCTGAGTCGCTTCCATGCCAGGCTGGTGAACCCCTCCTTTTCTCTTCTTGGACTTTTTTACTCTTTGATATCGCTCTTGCTTCCTGGGAAGGAGGAGAGGGAGAAGCAGATTAAGATCCATGCTGATGTTCAGGTCTATCGGAGTAGCACCTCCCCCCTCACCTTCCGCATGTACCTCCTGCCAGCGCATCCCCATCCCAGAAAGTTATTGAGGGACCAGGAATTGGAGGAAGGTTTCCGAGGCATCAGACTCTCTAAGCCCCCGCCTGTGAGACCGCTGCATGAGAATGAGTTCTATGGTTTACACACAACTCCAGAATGCATCAGAATTTATCCAGTAGAGTTAGACCTCAGATTCAGCCAAATTGCTCCTAACTTCTCAGAGGTTCGCATAGGTGAGGCTGCTGACTTTAAAATAGAGCTGCTCAGCTCTGCAGACCAACAGACAGTTTGGGAAGCAGAGATCTTGAGAACCGATTGCTCCTCGACCAATCCCCACGTGAGCAGTGACAACCTATCAGCTGCTGAGTTCCTCAGAAGGCACCAGGCAGATCTTGTTCAGAAGGTGAAGAACGTGAACCAGTTAGCAGATAAGCTGCTCTCACAAGGCCACATCAACAATGAAAGTCTTGCAAACATCAGCGCAGAACGCACTGAAGAGGACAAGATGAGATGTGTGTTTAAGGTCCTGGAGTCATGTGGGGATAGAGGGAAGCGCGTGTTCATCACAAACCTTCAAGAGCAACACCCTGAGCTGCTGGAGGAGTTGGGCATGCCTCCTGGATGGGAATATTAAAACCTCCTTTAGCTATTTTCATTTGTAATTCTGTAACTTCATCTGTACTCATGCTCAGAAGACGGTTGCAACGTGGAAAGCAACAATGCGCTACAACGCTTGCTAGCACATTTTCCAGCTCATAGTCCAAAGCCTTGCCCTGCAAACACCACCACCATAGTTAAAACACCAACAACACTGTTGTCTAGCAATCTAACTACTGATAAAGCATACAAAAACCTTACACACAGCAACAACAGCATAGTTGGCGCTGATAAAAGGTTTGCTTGCATGTTAACTCATGTCTTTGGGCAATATAAGATCTATAAGATCAGCCCCCTCTATTGACTCCTTCAAGTCCAGGCTCAAAACCCACTTTTATTCTTTAGCATTTGGATCCTGATCATTTCTGTATAGATGCTTAGTTGAGTGTTTTGCTTCTGTTTTTCTATTTGATATGTTATTGTGTTCTTATTGTTTTGTTTCTGTTTTCTATTTGTTTTGATATTTTATTGTGATTTAATTGTACAGCACTTTGGTCAACGTGAGTTGTTTTTCAATGTGCTCTGTACATAAATTTGACTTGACTTGACTTTGACTTGAATATTGTTGGCGATAATATCGCTGTGAAAGCTTGTTTTTATTTTTACATTTCCGCGGGGTGGTCCAAAGCTTTGCCTTTTTAACAACACCACCATAGTTAGAATTGAAAAAAAGTTTGCCAACTGATGCACTGTATGATGGAAGTGTTACCAATGTCATGCTATGAAAGCTTTTCTTATAGTTTCGATGGCTTACATTTTCTGACACAGCGGAAAACTACAGAGCGAATAGCTGGGGAGTGCACACGACAAGTGTCCCTATACCCTTGGGTCATAAATAATTCCTACCATTACCCTAACCTGGGTTCATCCTCTCCCACGCCTTGCGCTGGATAGCCTGTGGAATGCGATAGCTGGGTGTTTTTCTTCATCAAAGAATCAAATCAGATGTCTGCACTGCACAGTTGATCTGGACAGCAGGGGGCAGCATGACAAGAGAGACAGGAAGATGGAAGTTACAGCCATATTTGTAGTCCCTAGTGTGGTTGAAAACTAAAAATCTAACTCCTGAAAAGGCATGAGAAACCTTCGAACACCAACAACACCACAGTTGTCTAGCATTCTAACTCCTGAAAAGTGGTGTGGTTCAGTCCGGACTACAGAACTGCTTAGTTTAAAGCCTAGACGGCTAGTTGGAACGACAGGTGTGTTTATCTGTCCTTCATATGACCATATTCCATGAAAGTGTTATATTTAAATGTGTTGCTTACAACACCTTGCCTCAGAAAGTGTAAAATTGTTGCCTACTGTCTCAATAAGAATAAGTAATGATAGCTCCTGCCTTCAGTCAGTGATGAAAAACTATGACTCAGGCTGGTACAACCAAATAGAAAAAGTATACTTTTCTCATGTTTTGTCTATTTTTATACTGTTGAATTGCATTTTGTGTTTTCTGCAAATTGTGTTTTTCTGTTTTCTGTATTGATACATTTAATGGGTACATTTGGTGTTTCCTGGATGGGGATTATGTTCAAATATCCTTCAGCTATTGATTCATAACTTTGTAACTTTGGCTCTACTTGTACTCAGATGGTCAGTGTATGTATGGAGCCACAGTTGGCACTGGTCAAAGTGGAGAGGTGTTCCAATGAAATTGGAGAGGTGTTCATAATGTTGTTATTGATACATTTGATTGCTACATTTGGTGATTATGATATATCATAGGGGAAGATATTAGAGAAGTTAATGATGTTTGGATTCGCAATAAATATAGCAATACTTGAAAGTGGAGTCAAAATGTTAAAAATGTTGCCTTATCATTTTCTATGGAAAAGACACATTAGATTAGGCCTACTCAGTGGTTGAAACTCATACTCCAAGACCAGGGAAGATGTTTACAATCTGTATATACTTTGATTATTATGATTCTTAACATTAGCATCTTTCATTAAATTATATTTGTTAAATCCTGAAATGTATATGTATTCATCTTTTCTTATAATAATTACGATGATAAAGGTTGTTGTTATTACTGTGATAGCCCATTATAATGAAAAACATCTATCATTATATTGTTGTGCACTTTATGTGCAAATTTGGTCATAGTGTTGTGTTCACTCTTTATGTTAATGTGGCTGCTTTTACATTAATCCACTAGGGCTATATGGTACATGAATTTAGCACCAGTAGAATAGAAAATAGAACAGAATAGAAAAACCTTTGTCATTGTATTCGCACACAACGAAATTTGGAGTTCTGCTCCTGTTGGTGCGACTAGGGACAACATATAACACAACAACAACATATAACACAACAGTAGTACGACAAGCTAAAAACAGTACAAATAGTTTAAACTATATATATATATATATATATTAAGAGTTCAACAGAGTGCCGGTGGTATAGATTAAAGTACTTCCCTGAGGAACAATAAATACAGTAACAGTGCTTCCATGAGGTGCTTTACAATAAATACAGTAAAGAAAATATTGCAAACACAGTAAGGGAAAATAGTTGAAGACTTTGACTCACAAGTATGGAGGCACTCCATAGAACGCTGACTGATGTGTACTCATAGGCGGAGATCCCGGGGACGTGTCCCCCCCCCTACCATAAAGTTGTCCCCCCCAACATATAGTAATATGAAATAAATGCACGACGACACAAGCAATGCTAATTATAAACGTAAAACAATGTGTTTTTTTAAGTGTTGAAAAATCATGATCCCCCTATTCCTCAAAGTGGTTTGGTTCACATGCTGTTTCCAACGGGCGGGGCTACCGGCAGCTCCGTGTTTCAGTCAATTAGCCAAGTACATGGTCAGACAGTGAGACTGTTTCCTCCTCTCTCCCACTGATGCAGTTAAGAACATGTAATGAAGAAGTTTTTTCTAAACTCCTTTTACGAAGTTCCAATCGATACGTTTGCTGATAACACACGCATGCCGGTAATTAACACCGTTACCATAGCTAGCTAGACAGTTAGGACACTGTCCTGTCAGGGGCAGGTTAATGCTAGTTAATAAAGGTAGGTCTACATCTCAGTGCCTCTGTCACGGGGGTACGTGGGAGTAAAGAGCAGGTTGCGGTAGGAACTGTATGTGAGGGAAGCATAGGTGAGGGAAGCAATGGGGTGCTGCACTAGACCAGCAATTTGTCTACCAATCCTGCATTAATTATCCCGTAATCAGTCAATTCAATTCAGCTGGTTTATTTAGCCATAGCAAGCAGGAGCCTCATAAATGGGGAGAGATGAGAGTGTGGGAAGGTTCCCCCGCCCTGGCTTTGCTGTTATTTGTTACAGGATCTCGGCGGAGTGCCGCGAGTTGCAGAGGAAAGTTTGGAAGCAGAGGGCCGAGGAACACCGTCTTTGGGGAAAGCGAGAGTGGAGACGTGACGTCTCGTGGGGATCCGTCGACTATCAGCTGACTGAAGGCTGACTCAGGACAACGTAAACCAGCCGTGACTACAGTGGAGCCGTAACTGGTGTGGACGTACACCTCCTTTTGCGCAACTGCCAGGGAGGAGAGAAGTGTGGAGCTTTCCTCCCTCAACGAGCTAAGTGGCCCTTCCTTTCCCTGTTAGTTTTAGATTAAGCAAGACTGTGCTTGAGTGTTCATGTTCCACGAGTGGTGAGCAGTGTATAGCGCCGCTAGCGTAGAAAAGCAGTAGCCTGCTAATGACTGTATGTATGTTGGTTGTCTGTGTTATTGAGCCTCCACATTCACAGTAGGCCTATAGGCCATCTACAAGTGGCTGCCTACCTGACGGTGTGTGTGCGTGCGTGCGTGTGTACGTGTACTTCCTAGTGAAGCCCAGCTGAGACAGTGAGGGACCGGCACGCCTGCCAGCCATACGTAGGAGGAGAGTGGACTGCTTAAGACATGAATTGGACTCTTTTACTCGTTGCACCTTTTCTACATATTTATTAGCTATTGTATAAAATAAAGATTATTGTATTTTTCTACTTCTGCATCCGTGTCTGTATGTTGGGAAAGGGTGCTTCACAGCCAAAGGATATTAATAAGCTAACTGTGAATAATACAGTGTACCGGATAATGATAAGTAAAACTGAACCGGTGACACCTCTCCAGATTAGTTAAATGAACTGAAGGTAAATTCATTTAATCTTTCCCTGTGGTGCATGAACAATGCTGGTATTGGATATATTTATCTGCATCTCCCTCTTGTATTGTGTAATCTGTAAATTCTCGCCTCAAATGTAAGCTTGTTATCCACCATATTGTAATGAAACAGCCTGGTTACTGATATTGTGCTGCCACCACCTTTTTTAAACCGGTATGGTCCGGCAGTCGTCCCAGGTTCCACTCAAGACCGCCACTCAGAGTTGGAGTACAAACAGAACTTGTTTATTATTTAATAACATATTTCATAAAGTGCTAAGTCGAGCTCATCAGCAGGAATTTGGGTCAGTTACTAGAATTATTGCACATGCCACTTCGCCTTAATCACACAGGGGAATTATAAATAAGCACGCATTTGCTAAAACTCATAGACACGGCAAACCAGTCATCGCTTCACCGCAACCAACAACCAATCAGGGGCTCATAGGCTAGTCAATACATTCTAAAACATTTCCCCAAAACCCACCCGCGATATTCAACACTCAATCTTAGCGACAATCCCTCCCCAAATTCACACACACACACGCGCACGCACACAGTTCATGAAAACACGTTAAAACAATTGGCTAACTTCCCTCCGCCTGGCAGCCATCGAGACTCTCCCGTCACCGAAGGCTCAGTCCGTGGGCACCGGCGTCCCGGATACACACACACAAAAAGAGTCCCAAAAAATACATGCAATTCCGAGCATCCCACGTCGGTTCCAACAGTCTAAATCCTCACTTGCCCCAATACATAGTCCATGCCAGAGCGCGCCCACAGCCAGTCAATACTCACGAAACTGCTTCGAGTCGTCTGTCTCATCCCTCGTCCGTCAAACACCATGACATTCTTAAAGTTTCATGTCCAGGTGTCTCACATCCTCAATCACTCAATCACGTCACCAACCGCATGACAAGCCATCACGTGATTGACGCTACATTCATCACAATATCTTGGTGGCAGCGGTGGGATCCAGTGGCTGCGAGCAGCTCAAGGAGTTGATTAGGAGAATACGCATCTGAACTGAGAAGTCCGTGCTACGTCTGTCTGACTACGGAGCTACCTGGGATGGACCAGCTGAGCTCCAGGGGCCCCGACCAGCTTATCAAGCCCCAGACACGACAGAAGAGGTTGACTAAACATCCGACACACGTCTCCATGCCACCTCCGGCAGACCTTGACCAGGGTTCCAGCGCGACTGACGAGTACGCTGAAGCAAGAGGTACAGGCCATGCTGGAGAAGGGGACGATGGAGCGGTCGCGCAGTGAGTGGTCCAGTCCTGTCGTACTTGTTGAAAAAAAAGGGACGACGGACCCCACTTATGTGTGGTCTTTTTACAGCATCGCAGCCTGCAATGTTACTGCGGACTTTCTTTCGCGTCAGCACACAGACGCTCACTCTTAAGTGAGGGATGTGTGACGGTACGCATGTCGTACGCATTAGGACCGTCACGGCAGTATTACACTGCCTACATGTACAAACATGAACCGTGTGTGTTATGTTTGTTATCCGTGTCTCAGGGGCGTAACTAAAGGGGGTGCAGCAGGTGCAGCTGCATCTGGGCCCGTGAGGTGTCGGGGCCTGCAGCCGTAGCCGGGCCCAAAGACATACACGCGTAATTTCACGGGTCCCCTATGAAGGAGTTTGCTTAGCAGGCCCGCCCTCAGTCCCGATCCTACGTCAAATTTTCTCGGGTATGCTTATGTTCAGCTACGCGCTATATTTAGAACGATAGAAGTGTCAAATGCTATATATATTCCGGAAAGGGCAAACTTATCTCAGTCATGGTTGTTATTATTTTTGGGGGAAAAATAGCAATTTATAACAAAATCATATGCTTATCCTACATACACTATAGAAACTATCAAAACACTATTTAATTAAATGAATAAGTTCTTATTTTCTTTGGTATTTTTGTGATTAGCAATGATGATTGCTGGGTAATATGTATGTTGTTGTCCAATGTCAAGTCTCTATTTGATCATGTGACAATACAATACGCTATAGTTAAACCAATTCTGATAACTTAGGTCTGAAGGTCTGATAACCTAGCTCATTGAGCACTGCACAGCACAACTTTACTCGTAACAATGCCTTTTAAGCACAAGAGTGGAAGTAGAAAAGGGCAAGAGAAAAAAGAACAGGAGGAGAAACTGCCTAAATTAGATTATTTTGGCTTTTGAACTAGCCGTCAACTAGTCGCCAGCCCACGGAGTCAGCAGTGCAGCAGTTCAGCTGGGATCAGAATCGCTGTTTCTGCCCTCAGTAGTGTGTCAGCAACCATGCAACAGTTAACAATCTTTACGGTAAGAAATGTTCCTGCTGAGAGTCAAACAAGACTTAGTTCATTGTGTACACACCCATCACTTCTGAAATATGTAAGGTTGATTAATTAAACACTATTTATATCGATAACAAACACCTTTGATTAGCGTTTTTTTTAGACGCGGTTGTGGAAGTAGGGAACGCTACGATTTTTTTTTTTTTAGTGTTCACTAGGCGGGCCCGTCATAATATCTTGCACCTGGGCCCGTCGTTACTACGTTACGCCACTGCCGTGTCTGCATATACTTTCTTAAATCTTGGTTAACCGGCTCATTCATCATCTAAACTTCCATGACTTGCGCTTGCTTTCTACAATCATTACACCTCTACAGTTTAAATAACCACATCATACAATGTCTTGTGTTAAATGTTCCGTTTATTTAGTTTAAATAGCATACATCATATGTCATATTCCATACAGTTTGTCTACCGTTGTTTAGTGTCTCGTTGTTCGTTTGTTTTGGTGAATATACCGCGATTATGCGCGAGTTTTAAAAGGGCATATAACTTCCGGGTTGGCCCGAATTAGGTTTAATAATATTGGCTGATATTTTATGTGTCGGCTGTGCCGTCACCAAGCCGTGGTATGCATAATGTTTTGCTACCCTGTTTACTCTTTCTCCGCGGTGTGGGATTTTGCTTTGTGGCTGATATGAGCCAAATGTTGTGGCTGTTAGGAGCCAAATGTGTTTACCTGCCTGACACCCCTGAAGTTCAATATTGGCATCATCCAATTGATGAGATGATCCTGTGTGTCGAGAGAGTTGCCGTTTCATAGAGACGTAAGTCTTTGGAGCTCTCACCATGGACTAGCTTAAATGGTCCTTTTATTGCTTAGACCACTGATTATGTGCTTTTGTATATGTGGCTAGGTTGTCCATTTATATGTGATTGTGATTATTTCAAAGTTTATATTTATTTATTTAGTATTTTCATTGTTTTATTGTTTTATGGGCCTTCTTTGGGTGGAATGAAATGCCCATCTTTTTCAACATCTGGAACCTCCTGAGTCCTCCTCTGAGAACATCTAGCTCAAGATTGTCAAGCTATCCCTACCTTTAACATTTATCGATAATGGTGGATAACATTTGTCGATTATGGTGGATAAGCTTTCTTAATAGTGAAAGACAGTTAAACTACTTAAGCAACATTACAATATATATGTTCTGTAAATTACTTTGGATGAAAGCGTCTGCTAACTTAAATGACGTTGAATACATGAATTCTATGATTACCGCTGCAACATGACTGCAGGCTCGTCATAATACAGTAGATACTATCTATGGATACTACGCTGAACACGTAACAATGTCTGCAGAATAAGAACCACGAACATTCTAAAGCATGATCAGAATTGCTTTTGCATCGGACTACGAAGGTAAGCAACAAATGAGTTCCCCTAAAATATAAGTTATTTTATATTTAACTGAGAACTGATATTTTCATTTATAGCTTGTTTTAAACTGCTCCATAATAGCTTTCAATTCAATATGCCTTATGTTGGCTATTACCTCAACATCTTAAATCTCTTATGAACAACTTGTACTTTTTATATATCTGGGAAGTTTGATTTGCTCTATGTCTAGGTAATATGACCCCACTAGATTATTTCTGCAACACCACTTTAGTGGGTAAGTAGATCTGACCAGACCACTAATCTATAGCTGAGGATCTTTATTATAGATGAGAGATCTGACCAGACCACTAATCTATAGCTGAGGACCTTTACTGTAGATGAAAGAAGTGACCAGACCACTAATATATAGCTGAGGACATAGGCGGAGATCCCGGGGGGGACGGGGGGGACGTGTCCCCCCCTACCATAAAGTTGTCCCCCCCAACAATCATAAAAAAAACAAAAAAAATCAATTTAAAAAAATAAATAAAAATAAAAATAAAAATACGACGACACAAGCGGTGCTAATTATAGACGTAAACAAAAATTGTTTTTTAAGTGTTGAAAAATCATGTCCCCCCTATTCCTCAAAGTGGTTTGGTTCACATGCTGTTTCCAACGGGCAGGGCTACCGGCAGCTCCGTGTTTCAGTTAATCAGCCCAGTAGCCTACACGGTCAGATTGTCAGACTGTTTCCTCCTCTGTCCCCTGTCGCTGCCGCTATGATACACGATATGTAAAGAGATTTACCTCATTCTCGAACGCAGTAAGAACATGTAAAGAAGAAGTTTTTTTCTAAACTCCATTTACGAAGTTCCAATCGATATGCACAAGTATACATAAGTTTATTAATGGATTGGCATGACAACGTGAACGTTTGCTGATAACACACGCATGCCGGTAATTAACACAGTTAAGATAGCTAGCTAGACAGTCTAGGACACTGTCCTGTCAGGGCAGGTTAATGCTAGTTAATAAACGTAGGTCTACATCTCAGTGCCTCTCCAGATTTGTTAAATTATCTGAAGTTAAATTAATATCATCTTTTTCTGCGGTCGATGAACTATGCTGGTATTTTAATGTGGAGTGACAGTGGCGTAGGACGTAGAGAAGTCGTATTGTAATCAAAAGGTTGCTAGTTCGATTCCCTGTTTTGCTGTTTTATAACTTATTTTGAGCATCAAGTTCTCTTGAACTTTGGACATTATTTGTCTGTGAATAGATATTTCGTGTTAGTACATTTAATGCTGTTTAGATAATTCTAAAATGACTTCGAATTTCTGTTTGTAAATGTGATAAGAGAATTCGGTATTTAGCAGTTTATGCTAGCTCTCGTGAAAGCAAATTGCGATAATATGCCTCAATTTGAAGGATGTTTTTTTATAGACATACGGGTATCATCTTCAAAACGATTTCTCATGGTAAATATTCATGTGAAGGACAGATCAATACACCTGTCTAGCTGTCTAGGCTTGGACCCTGCAAAAATGTAAAAAATGCTTTCACAGCACATCACCAGCTATATCACCAAAAGAGATGAGTTGCATTTTTAGCAAACCTTTTATCAGTTTTATGTTTGTAAAGTTTTTGCCTTTTCAGTAGTTTTTGACCAAAACTCCTTACTGCTGTCACTCACACTCACCCACACACACACACACACACACACACGCATACACACACGCACCCACACACACCCACACACACACACACACTCATACACACCCACACACACACACACACACACACACATGCACGCACACTTTTTCTCTCCATGTCCAGATGTAATAAAACTTGAAATCAGTTTGAGTCCTTGCAGTTTCTCTGTCTGTATGATGGACAAAGACTCCAGGAGTCCACACACTCAAACACTGTAACAAATAGAATAAAATAGATGTTGGATATAGTTATTAAACACTATAAGAATATTATATGAGTATAAAAGAATATATTAATTAATATGAACTAAAAATGCAGTCAATAGATTGATTAATCATCAGAGGTCTAGAAAGGCCAGCTCATGAAAATGTGTTTTTAATATGGGATATGAAAGAAGTCGGAGATGAAGCATGTCTGATATTGAGGGGAAGGCTGTTCCAGAGAGGAAGCATGTAGATTTGCTCTTGATGTCCTATGTTCTCACATGACATGACCTACTTTGACCACCAGAGGGCGACATGAGATTGGACAATCACTCTACAAGTCTGCTGTTCCAGAGTTTTAGGGGTCCGAACTGGAAATGAATGGTCAGCGTTGGAACGTAATTTTCATTCTTTTCATCATTAATGGTGGTCAGTGTCAAACAAGTGTCAAGTGTTATTGAGGGGAAGGCTGTTCCAGAGAGGAAGAATCTAGTAGTTCATAATGTTTATCATAACCTATATTATTTATACTTCATGAAATGATATGCAGGTTTTTAGTGCACTATATGAAGGTAAAATAGTTATCATTAAACTTTGGCTGTTTGGTTGGTCACTGACTAAGTGTGCATAGCAAGCTAGTTAAGGATATATGTGCTGAACATATGCACCAGTTCAGTTATGTTATTGCATAGGTGCATAGATGTCTGTGGCCATCATGGAATTAGAGTCTTTGCTGCATAGTGCGCAGGACTTAATGTTTGGCCATCATCCGTGGGCATAAACTTGGCAACGTATGCACGTGTGTTTTAATGTGTTACTCGCTATGCGATTTTATCGGGATTTTTTCGGGCTTCGCTCTTTGTAAAAGCAGAGGCAGAAAGCAATATGCAGTGACAGTTAGGATGGCCCATGTAAAGTCCCATAAATGTCCTCCAGCACTTTTCCAACCGAAATGACGCCTGGAGCGAGTGATGGACATTTCTATTCATCTATATAATATACTTTTTATGTAATAAGTAGTTTAGCAGCTCCTCTCATTTCTACCATTTCACCAAGAGGGGTATGACTGTCTGATGCAAACCCTCCACCTCCCCGCTTTGGAAGTAGTTCTGCAGCTCCACTCTCAACAATCTTGGTCGCCATAACAGTTGGTTTAGTTAGCCCCCTTCCCATCATTCAGCCTAGTATTCGACCATGACGCTTTTATCCAAAGTTACAGAGCAGATATAGCCTTTTCCTCAGCAGGGCTGCAACTCCGCCCTTCCTATCGAACTCACCTTCCTCTCGCACAACGCGGAACTTGGTGTGCGGCTGTCGTCTTGTTCCCTTTCCGTTCACTCGACGCGCGCTTTGGTGAAGCAGTTCGTGAGACTCACTGAGAGACATCTGCGGGCATCTCCACGCGGATACTAACACCATCAGGTGGACAAAGAAGTTCGACCCGGCAAGGTTGGTGTAGTCGAATCACAAAACTCGGCTATTTTCGGGTAAGAAGGAAACACATGCAACCGACAGCTAGGGCGTAGGCTATCATACAGTTCCCCTGCCTTTTATTTTATTTGGTTTGGTTGGATGGCGGTAGCAGTAGGTTACAGTTTTTTTTTTCTGTTCTGAAGGAGAATAGCCTTTAAGTCAAGGAGTCGGTCAGGCCTACAGCTGCGTTGCTTAATACCGCCGCATTAAGTGAGAGAATGAACATAATGTAACGACCTGTATGTTTAATGTGTTCATGTTCATGTTCATTGTGTTGTCTGTGTGCCTGTGTCCTTGCTCTCTGTCAGCCGCAGCAGCTCATGTGCGGGTTGCTATGCACTGCGGGGGGCTGGCAGAGTAGCCAGGGGGCGGGGGCACCTGTTTAAGAGAACGTGTAACTTGTTGTTGAGCCTCTTGATGCTCGCGGTTTTGTGATAAGGAGTCACTGTGATTTACGTGTCCTCCATGTTAAACAATAAAGTCATCATTACGGAAAACCCTCTATGAATAGTGACTGAGATCGCTACAATATCAATTAAATGAAATGCATATATTTTCCTTTCCATGAAAAGTGGGATATCTTTAATGATACCGTTCATGCCAAAAAAAGACTAAAAAGTAAGTTTGTCTCATTCTGTGTAAAAAAAAATGGGTGTATGGTGTGAAGCAGTACCTGTGATGTTCTGTGGTTTTGCGACCTGTCTAGTGAATATAAGGATGAGTGATACAGATATATTCTGCTAAATGTGAGTGAAGAAATAATATGAGCTTCATGGCATAAATGTGCTTGGCATTTATTTACAGAGTTTTGAGAAATATGTATGTATGTATAAAATGTAGGAGTATTTGTCAAAGCAAAGTTTAAAAACAGTACTAAATGTCATAAAAAATAGGAATGTTGGATACAAGACACTAGAGGCCCATCCTTGATGTTCGGCCGACAGGTTCAGCTGGATTTCAGTGTTGACTATCTGACATGATCTTGAACAGGTTTAACAGGATTTTATCACAGCAACATAAGCCATTTTTGGACGCGCGCTGAGGAGAAGCAGTTGGTGAGGCTCACTGAGAGACATCTGCGGGCATGTCCACGCGGATACTAACACCATCAGGTGGACAAAGAAGTTCGACCCGGCAGAGTCGGTGTAGTGTAATCACAAACCTCGACTATTTTCGGGTAAGAAGGAAACGCATGCAACTAGGGCTGAACGATTAATTGATAGAACGCGATTTTCTAACCGCAACGTTCGCGATTAAAAACGTGATCAAAATTTTTTTTTTTTAAAATTGAATTTTTTTTTTAAGATGGTACATTTTGCACATTGTTTAAAAAGTGCATGCCTTGTGTTTATTCTTACAATGACTTTGTTTAAATTACTTAAATGCACAGTGGCAAAGCCACCGATTTGTTGTTCTTGATTCTGTAATGAGCAGTTAAATAAAAAATCTAATTGTGGGAAATAATATTTTACACTAAATGTATCTAATATTGTGTTGGTCATATTGAAATCATTCATTACGATTTGTTGGGAAAAAAATTAGGATAAAACAAAAAAATCGCATATTAAATCGCAATCGCAATATTTGGGGGGAAAATCGCAATTAGATTATTTCCCCAAATCGTTCAGCCCTACATGCAACCAACAACTAGGGCGTAGGCTTTCCTATGACAGTTTCCCTGCCTTTTATTTATTTTAAAAAGCACACCGTTGGTTTGGTTGGAAGGCGGTAGTAGAAGGCTACTGTTTTTTTATTTGTTTCTGCTCAGGAGAAAAATAGCATTTAAGTGAAGGAGTCTGTCAGGCCTACCACGGCGTTGCGTAATACCGCCGCATTAAGTGAGAGAATGAACAAGAATGAAATGACAAGATATTTCCGGTTCCAAGAAAAGTGTGTTATCTTGAATGATATTGTTCATGCCCACAATAGTCTAAAAACTAAATGTATGAATGTGGTGGCTGTGCACTGATAGGGTGTGAAGCAGTGCCTGTGAGTTACATTCTGTGGTTTGGCGACCGGTTTAGTGAACATAAGGATGAGTGTAACAGATATATTCTTCTGCTAAATGTCAGCGTTTTGTGAAATTACATATATACAAAAGACATAAATGTCATAATAAATAGGAATGTTGGCTACAAGACACTAGAAGCCACTCTTTGATGTTTGGATTGGGCCGACGGGTTTAGCTAGATTTCAGTGTTGACTGGACATGATCTTGAACAGGTTTCAACAGGATTTATTTAGAGTAAGCCATCTTTGGAAGCCTTTCATAACAATGTTAATTTAATGAGTCATGAGCACCAGAAGGCAAGACAAGGCAAGTTTATTTATATATCATATATAATATGGCATAACTTATACATGTAATTAAAAATGCTTTGAAAATTAGCAGATATAAAACAATATGAGTTTGAAAATGAATGTGCATTCAAACTGTTTAAAGAGCATATAGTGTGTGTGTGTGTGTGTGTGTGTGTGTGTGTGTGTGTGGGGGGGGGGGGGGGGGGGTGACGACATCCCAAAATATCTTAAAGGTGCATTGTGTGTGTAGGATTTAGTGGCATTTAGTGATGATTTTGCAGATTGCAACCAACCAATATAGCCCTCAACCCTCCATTTTCAAGCATGTATTAGGGAATTAGTAGCGACAACAAACACCCCAACAACAACAACAAAAAGAATAAAGATTTATTGTTGATTAAACTGAGTTTTCCTCTGTTCAGTGTTCAGTGTTCAGACCAGATATTCACTTTGACAAGCATTTGATATGGATTGCTGCTTTGAAAGTCCCCAGTTGGCTTATTTTACTACTGCTGTTCAAAATCAATTAGAAACTTTACTTTACTTGCTCTAATTGTCTTTAATACAAGCAGGTTTGCAGCTCACTGAGTCTCTGTGGGCTAATGCCTTTGATTAATGCTAATGTTAACCTAATATTTCGTCAATGAGTTGTGCCCCAATTAAGGTCTTGATCACTGCTTATATGAACATTTTAACAATAAACTATCTATTGATCATCATTCTATGGCTCTTTTAAAAGTTTTGTATACAGCAAAACAATATAACGCAAATAATTAACCTAGTATTCCTATTCATCTATATAATAAACTTTTAATAAGTAGTTCTGCAGCTCCACTCTCAACAAAATTGGTCGCCATAACAGTTGGCTTAGTTAGCCCCCTTCCCATCATTTAGCCTAGTATTAGACTATGCCGCTTTTATCCAATGTCACAGAGCAGATATATCCTTTCCTCAGCAGGACTGCAACTCCTCCCTTCCTATCGAACTCACCTTCCTCTCGCACAACGCGGAACTTGGTAGGTGCGTGTCTCGTCTTGGCCCCAATCCGTTCACTCGACGCGCGGTGAAGAGAAGCAGTTGGTGAGACTCACTGAGAGACACCTGCGGGCATCTCCACACGGATACAAACACTATCTGGTGGGCAAAGGAGTTCGACCCGTCAAGGTTGGTGAAGTGTTATCACAAACCTCGCCTATTTTCGGGTAAAAAGGAAACACGTCGCCAGCTAGAGCCTAGGGCTATCCTACAGTTCCCCTACCTTTAATTATTTTAAAAAGCACACAGTTAGTTTGGTTGGATGGCGGTAGTAGAAGGTTACAGTTTTTTTTCTGTTCAGAAGGAGAATAGCCTTTAGTCAAGGAGTCTGTCAGGCATACCGCTGCGTTGCGTAATAACACTGCGTTAAGTGAGATAATTAACAAGAATGAAATGAAATAAGAAGATATTTTCCTTTCCAAGAAAAGTGTGTTATCTTAAATGATAACGTTCATGCCAACAATAGACTAAAAAGTAAGTTTATCTCATTCTGAGTAAAAAAAAAGGTGGTGGCTGTGCACTGATAGGGTGTGAAGCAGTACTTGTGACGTTCTGTGGTTTGGCGACCTGTCTAGTGAATATAAGGATGAGTGATATAGATATATTCTTCTGCTAAATGTGAGCGTTTTTTGAAAATACACGTATACTAAAGAAATAATATGAGCTTTATGGCATGAATGTACTTGGGATTTATTCACAAAGTTTTGAGAAATATGTATGTGTATATATAAAATGTAGTAGTATTTGTTGAAGCCAAGAACATGTTTAAAAACAATACTAAATGTCATAATAAATAAGGAATGTTGGTTACAATAGACTAGATGCCCATCCTTGATGTTTGGATAAGGCCTACAGGTTTAGCTGGATTTCAGTGATGACTATCTCACATGATCTTGAACTTTTCCGTTCTGAATCTGTCGTCCTTGTTGTCATCGCAACATGACCATTAGCTCAAACTTGCTCAGGAGCAGGTTTAGCAGGATTTAATCACAGGAACATAAGCCATCATTGGAAGCCTTTCATAGCCATGTTAATTTAACCTACGTCATGAGCTAGGCAAGTTTATATATATAGCATACATTATAGACATTGGTAATTCTAAGTGCTTTACAAATCAGCAGATATAAGAACATAGAAAATAAGAGTTTAGAAATGAATGTGCATCAAAACATAATGTGTTTAAAGAGCATATAGTGAATGGCGCGTATGTGCCTGTGTGTGTGTGTTTGTGTGTGTTTGTGTGTGTGTGTGTGTGTGTGTGTGTGTGTGTGTGTGTGTGTGTGTGTGCGTATGTGTGTGTCTATAAGGCCTCATAAAACCTCTTAAAAGCATAAAATGTGGTGGATGTGTCCCTGTAGTGACCATAGGACATCCCACAGAGGCCTCCCAAAATATCTTAAAGGTGCATTGTGTTGGATTTAGTGTCATCTAGCGATGATTTTGCAGATTGCAACCAACCAATATAGCCCTCAACCCTCCGTTTTCAAGCATGAATTAATAATAATAATAATAATGGATTTTATTTGTATAGCACACTTTAAAATACAAAGAAATCTCAAGGTGCTTAACATAGTATAGACAGTCACAACAACAATAATACAAAGTAATAGAAGTCCTAATGAAGTGCAGAAAATAAGATAATATAATATACCAAAAAAAAAAAAAATTAATTTAAAATAATTAATAAGATTATAATGAGATCGAATAATATGTATTAAAAACAGAGTAATTTTGGACAGAGCAATTAAAACAATGCATTCTAAAAACAACACAGAAAATAAACTAAAACAAAGACCAGGACTTTAGGTGAAGGCAGAGATAAATAAATGGGTTTTCAGGGTTTTTCCTGGGTCAAAATGGGTCTTCGGTGCTCAAAAAAAAAATGTGCGCGCTGCGCGCACAGTCTGTGTTACCATGTCACCTTATTAGCTTACATTTTACCATTTCATAAATAATGAGGATATGCTTCAGGAAATCATCTTGCTTCCACTTTAGATTCAAATAGATTGACAATAGTCCAAGCCCCATGGTGCTATCATGTATGGTTCAAAGATTATCAAGGTTTACCTCTTTACATATATATGCAAACTACTGAAATGTATATCAATAGAATCTAGAACTAACCAGTGGTCAGAAATGGAACACACAAATTATGAAATTCAAGTTTATCTATTATTACTATTCATTTTTATTATACAAACCTACATACCATTCTTTTTGTTTTTATTATTAAAACTGTCCACAAATATGTTTAATAGTGTGTTTAACTTCTATTGGCCCACCAATGCAGGCTGCGTTGGAAATCAAACTTTTGTCAGCATTTTGAGTGGACATTTAATTTGCATTTGTACAGGTGTATTCGTGCACGTCGGGCTGGCCCTCGCAGTGGAACGACAGTTTACAACCGCACCGGTTTATTTATCAATGATAATATTAATATTATTACGGTATATTCGAGATGCAATACAAATCTATCCGCTCTCCTCCGAACGAGCTGAGCTTTTATTGATAAACCAATGCGGTCGTCTGCCTCTCCCGAGGCTCCGCGGTCTACTGGTACTCGTTCAAACCGGTAGACAAATCAAATACGAGCCTACACCTGTGTAGGTCCTCAACATAGCAGATATTTTAATACATTGAAAGCCATGAATACTGAAAATGGAATGTTATGCTCAAAATCACCGCCGACTGATGAAGTCAGGATGCATACGCAAGTTGAGTGATTGCCGGCAGCTGGCCGCTCTGTCCATTCGCGCACCTCACAGTTGCGTATTGTTCAGACAAGAAGACACGCTTATCAACTCGATTACTATTGATCTAAACAGAACGAGGTTTCGGCTGTAGCGTATACTTGAAACATACTATTTAGATCATATTCGCTTACATGCATTGCACACGTGATGAATTGCGGCTTAATGGTGTTTTGAGCCCTTACCCTCGACTTCAAGGCAGCAGCTGCCTGGAAGGTGCATCCCACCCACTGAACGAAATAATTCATATCTATAAATAACAGCTCACCTTTATCTTTTTAACCAGATTTGTAAACAGGTCACGATCAATATTTTGCAGTACAATAGGCTACCTTGGTTAAAAATCGAATTACATTAGATGCATGCTAGGATTGCGCTAAATAATTAGACAGCTAACATTAATTAGTGGTGTTAACATAAAGTCAGTTATTGTATATGGCATTAATATTATTCTAAAACACCTTCACTAGTTGTTTTAACCAGATTTGTAAGCAGGTTGTAAACAACATTTTTGAAGTGCCTTTGTTACATGGTACATTCAGCTGGCACATTCAGCTATTATGATCCAAACATTGAGTTAAATTGAGCTTTACATGTGTGTTAAGGTGTTTGATACACTGCTGTACTGTGTGTGAACTCTGAATGTTTGATTCAGGTTTTTGATAACATATGACATAGATAGAGCACAGTGTGAGATTAAGAATTTACATCTGTTCAGCAGTGATGGTAATATTTCTTTATTTGTTACATGGTAAAAATACAAATAGTTGGCTTTTCGAGAATGTTAAATGCTTAAATGGTTTTAATGTGCCTTAGATATTTAATTCATTCAGCCAATACGAGGTTTATGACAAAGTCATCAGTTGTCTAGTTATTCTGCCTTAATCCATGATCTGAGGATCGATTGTTTGAGTCTATAGATATTTAGTTCAGGGGAAATCGCGGGTTTTCTCTATCTGTCTTGTGTGATTGTCGAGTAAACACCATTATGTTTGATGAAGAAAACTCTGAATGACTTTGTGGTTATTTCTCACTAGTTCAGAGGTACAACACCTTGGTTTAAAACAGCTAAAAACTAGCTACATTAAGTTGCTTGCTCATCTTCAAACCAACGTATTCTCTAAACTGGCAAGCTTGGAGCAGCCTCTGTTCAATGATTGGCTCAGGGGTGGGAGGTGGGATGCACCTTCCAGGCAGCTGCTGCCTTAAAGTCAACGGTGAGGGCTCAAAACACCATTAAGCTGAATTGCGCCATGAATGACAGCTTTTTTGTATTTATATTTTTTATCGCAGACTTTTTTTTTTGCCTTAGGCGCTCGGGATTTGTTGTAGGCGCTCGGGAAAACGGCTTAGGCGCCCGCCCAAATTTTCTCTATGCAGGAAAAACCCTGGTTTTGAGGTGTGATTTAAAAGCAGTGAGGGAATCTAAGGCCCTAATGTTCTCCGGGAGCTTGTTCCAGAGTCGTGGCCCCAGTGAGTAGGGAATTAGTAGCGACAACAAACACTCCAAAAACAACAAAAAGAATAAAGATTTATTGTTGATGAAACTGAGTTTTCCTCTGTTCAGTGTTCAGACCAGATATTCACTTTGACACGCATTTGATATGGATTGCTGCTTTGAAAGTACACAGTTGGCTTATTTTACTACTGCTGTTCAAAATCAATTAGAAACTTTACTTTACCTGCTCTAATTGTCTTTAATACAAGCAGGTTTGAGTCTCTGTGGTAGCCTGGATACCATCCGAAATTAGCCCCCCCGACAACATTTGAGGTCTGGAAGTTCGGTCTGGCATTGCTCCGTTGGGGAGAAATTATGCCCGACCTGAAGCTGTGCTTACCAATCAAATCGTCAGGGCGGGCTTTATACGATGATGGACAGATGATGAACCGTAACGTAATCAACCACGTCACGAACACACGGGTTGAATTCGTTTTCAACAAACTTGGTTAGGTTTTGTATGCAACAAAACAATAATTTGATTATAACGCAAATAATTCACCACTCAGAAGTATCTATTTGGAAAGTCATGTCATTTTGAGTGTTTTATAAGCCTGTTTTTCTCTTTAAAGCTGTATAAAACGATGTAAGATTATTTTCATGGGTTATTTAGAACATATTATATGTAACCAGTCTATATATATATATATATATATACATTATAACTTACTTACTTTATTTTTTGCATTTATATATATATATATATATATATAAATGCAAAAAATAAAGTAAGTAAGTTATAATGTGCCACTTTTTCTGATTCTTGTGTCTTGGGCCTGTACCACTGCGTAATGAGTTTTTGAGCTCAGTAGAATTAAAAGAATAGAAAACATACAAAGTGGGAGTGGATTAAACTCAGTCAACAAAAAGCGTCTGAGAACAGTTTGGGTTCTGAGTCTAGATTTGAAACTGCTTACATTTGGAGCTTAGTCATGTTCTGACAGTAGGTATTACCAACAGATTTGTCTTCAGTGATCTAAGAGGTCTAGCAGGTGTGTACTGCTGAAAAACATTTCTGAGAGGTAATTTGGTCTTTTGGTGGTTTGGTCCATTTAGTGAATTATAAACAAGCAGCAGTGCTTTGAAGTCAGTTCTGTGACTTACTGGAAGTCAGTGTAAGGACTTAAGTGTTGGAGTATTGTGAACTCTAGCAGCTGCATCTGTAGTAGTTTTTGTTTTTGAGATGTTAAAAAAAAAGTTATTGCTTTCACATGGTTGTTAAGACTGAGATTTCAATCAATTTAAACACTGAGGTTTTTAACAGTAAACAGAAGAAGAATCAGAATCACGTATGAAACCATGAAATGAAGGAGCAAAGGAATAGTATATTTTCCAGATTTTCACAAAGGTGTCTGTCATGGAATTTTAAATATGTTTAAAATACTAATTATGTTCATTATGTCCATAAAAAATGATTATGCTTTTAAGTTCCTCTTTTGTTTGACGGCATCCCAAAGTTTGCTGCTGTGTTAAAGGTTGATGATATAGACGACCTTAACAGCTAATCAAATACAACCCTCCTTCCCGTGCTTCTGAAGAAGCATTGTTTATCGGCTGGAAAAACGTAGGCTGGGTCCGAGTCACTTTGTTTGTCTCCCAGTTACAGAGCCAGGACGGTGCAGCAACACCAGAGGTTTTTAGAGCGCACACACTGGACCAACAGCTAGAGTAACATGAGCAGAATTTAGCTGAATTTGACAAATAATGCAGTGGATTATAATCAGACTGTGCCTTTAAGGCTCACACCTCTTAATTGAAGGTGTGTCTCTGGTGACATGTTGTTGATATTTGTGCTCAACAGCCAATCAAGTTACACCCCTCTCTTTGTGTGTGTGTGTGTGTGTGTGTGTTTACAGACGTGATGGGCTCTAATAATTCGAAGAAGAAGAAGAGCGGAGCCTCTGAAGGGGGCGTGTCTAAAACCCCAAATCAGAAAAAGTTGGGACGGTATGTAAAATGCAAATAAAAACAGAAAGCAGTGATAATAGTTATAAAAGTTATAAATGTACCTTGACTTGTATTTCATTGCAGACAGTATGAACACAAGATATTTCATTTTTTGTCTGGTCTACTTCATTTGATTTGAAAATATATGTGTGTGTCCACGTGTGTGTGTGCGTCTGAGACCCTGTTTACAACTCTTCAGAAGGTTTCACCTGTCTGCATCCCCTATACCGAGACCCCTCTATGAATACTCGACTGTCTTTGTCAGCCTGCACCTGCAGATACGAACTGCACTCGTCTCTGCACGTAGGCCTTCTCTGCCTGACCTTACTCAGACCTGCCAACCTGCACGCATTTTGTGTACCAACCACGCAATTCTTAGTCAAAATACGCAGGTACGAAATGTCAGCTGAAACTACGCAAAAAAAAAAGTCAATCAATACAAACCTATACCGTACATTTATTTAAACTACATCCCTCAGATTGGACAAGATGCTACGACCTTGTGCCTGTGGTTCTGTAACCCTCCCCGACCCGCAATAGTACTCTCACTCACTCAACATCCACTGATACTACACTGCTACTGTATTATCCACCGAGGCGTAATCCATTGCTGAGGTACAATGGGAAGTGGGGGAGTAATAATCAAGCACATAAATGTGACCGTAATGTTAGCATATAAAACGTTAAAACATGTGTTCGGTAACTTAACAAGATGATGCATTTCAAGGGCTATATCCTTCAGATAAATTTGTATAAAAAGTTAGCCGTAGTAGCTGGCATACGATGTGATTAGCCTGGTTGCGAGACGGCTACGGTGTGAATAACTGATGGAGTAGGCTAATTTAGCTGCAGTAACGTTAACTCAAACGCCACGGAGACTGTTCTAACTTTGAATCGCTCTGTTGGGGCAAAGTGACCATTGCAAAGGTATTTGACTACAGACTGCTAACGTAGCAAATAATTCCTACTATTGCAGCCAGTCAACCGACCAGCCTTGCAGGTATAAAATAATCATGACGTCAGATGGCGATTTTCAGTCTCGTTACCAAAAACAAGACCCAATACAGAGCAACCCTGAGCACTGACAAGATAAGCGCTTTGGTGACAAGAAAAGTGAGCATGGCTGCAAAGGGGACTGTCTGTCACATGGAAGGCTTCAGTGATGCTCTGGCAAAGCAGTCAAGAGCAAGTGCCACTGGAAGTAGATGGATGGATACTTTAATAGGAGCTTTAACAAATATATATATATATATATATATATATATATAAATATATTCTTTAGAAGTGCTAAATGCTGCAACATGTAAAGATCTCTCTTCATTTATGGAATTCTTGACAAGAAAATATGATTGTATTGTTTTCTTTGCCGCTGATTTATTATGTTGAATAACTGGATGATAGCGGTGAGTGGGGAATTGACTTTATGCAAAGCCCCTGCCAAACTGAAACTCCCCTGGTACTCAAAAACGTTCTTCAAGGTTGGCAGGGCTGCTTACTCCCTATCTAACCTTTGGTTTCCCCCCATTACATGTTTCCTTATTATTCTGTTGGTTTGTCTTTTGTTGGTTCACCAGCTGCATGATACCCGCCAACTTGAAGAGCTTTATCCTTATTCCCCAGAATGGCCGTAAAGGTGTGCATCCCCTTTCTTGTAGTCAAAGCCATGTGGTCCATCTTCCACCCCTGCCCTCGCTGACTCTAGGGTTATTGTTTTGGTTTGTTCTTCTGTTCTTAGTTGGGTGCATCTACTTGGCTCTATCAGCCACAGATGCTGCTGCTACAGGTTTCTAGCCCAAAGCAGCCCCAGTGGGGTCTATTCCCTCCTGACAGCTGTATTTATGTATTTTGTATTGTTTGTGTGTGTGTGGGGGTGTGGTGACCAGGATAGTCTCTCTGAGGGAGGTGTGAGAATACTCACTTTAGGGTTATGTTGTGTTAACAGCGTCCAGCAGGGGGCATCAGACACACAGTCCAAGAGGCCAGACGAGACAGGGAGGGACTCTGCTGCAAAACACAGGTGAGATCATAGATGACATTCTGTCAGGCAGTCACCAAAATCCTCTTCAAACCACCTTTGATTCTGTTTATGCCAGTAACTTTCTAGAACCCTCTTTACGCTGTTATATGTATTTTCCCTAGTGGCTCTTCTGAACTGAGCATTCATTGTTGCTATAGTATTAGTTATAATGTGATTTATCCTCTTGATGTGAAGGAACCCTACTGTGTTGTAGCGATGAGTATATGAGCTCTTCTGAACTGAGCATTGATTGTTCCTGTAGTATTTTTTATGATGTGATTGGTTCCTTCACATGAACAAAATCATACTTTGTCTTAACGATGAATATATGAGTGAAATAAACTCCATTGTTTGTCAGTCACCTGCAAACTGACCCTCCATGTCTGTCAGTGTCTATTACAGTCTAGAACCCCCCTGCATATTCACATTGTGATCATATTGAAAAACCCCACTGTGTCTGTTCAGTGTGTTTATGAGAGAACATTACTACATTATGGTGACATGAGCTTTAGTCCGCTCTAATAGATGTGAAGCTAATATATTACAACAGATAGACATTCTGAATCTAGTAGGAATATTGTGATTATATTTAATTGATTATGTTAATATTTTCATTGGTGACGTGTGTGTGTGAGTTGTTTGATTCTGTCATTGATCTAGATGGACACCAGAAGAGGCAGAAGTCAATGAGAAACTCAGATCCACTCTGAAGAGGAAATTTCAGCATCTGGTTGAGGGAGTACCACATCAGGGAGACACCAAACTCCTCCATGAGATCTACACAGATCTCTACATCACAGAGGGGGGAAGAGGAGAGGTCAATAATGAACATGAGGTCAGACAGATAGAGAGAGCATCCAGGAGAGAAGCAGCACAAGGCAGACCAATCAAATGCAGTGACATCTTTGAACCCTTATCTGGACAAGACAAACCCATCAGAGTGCTGACTAAGGGAGTGGCTGGCATTGGAAAAACAATCTCTGTGCAGAAGTTCATTCTAGACTGGGCTGAAGGAAAAGCCAATCAGGATGTCTACTTAATATTTCCTCTTCCTTTCCGAGAGATGAACCTGATGAAGGAGAAGAAAATCAGTCTGGCGGAGCTACTTCAACACTTTCACCCAGAAATAAAAAATCAAGCAATCTTCAGCAGTTCAGCGCACATGTTTATCTTTGATGGTCTTGATGAGTGTCGACTTCCTCTAGATTTCCGCTCCAACCCAAGGTGTTGTGATGTGACAGAGCCAGCCTCAGTGGACGTGCTGCTGACAAACCTCATCAAGGGGAATCTGCTTCCCTCTGCTCGCCTCTGGATCACCACCCGACCAGCAGCAGCTCATCTGATCCCTCCTGAGTGTGTGGACCAGCTGACTGAAATAAGAGGATTCAATAACCCACAGAAAGAGGAGTACTTTGGGAAGAGAATCAGTGATGAGAATTTGGCTAACAGAACCATCACACACCTGAAGTCATCCAGGAGCCTCTACATCATGTGCCACATTCCAGTCTTCTGCTGGATTACTGCCACTGTTGTAGAGAGAACTTCAGATGAATCGGGGAGTCTACAAATGCCAAGGACTCTAACTCAAATGTACACACACTTCCTGATCATTCAGACAAGCATGAAAAAGCACAAGTACACAGGGAGAAAAGAGACAGATGAAGAGATTATTTTCAAACTGGGGAAACTGGCTTTCCAACAACTGGAGAAGGGCAATCTGATCTTCTATGAGGAAGACCTGAGAGAGTGTGGCATAGATGTCACAGAAGCTTCAGTGTACTCAGGAGTGTGTTCTCAGATCTTCAGAGAGGAGGCTGGGCTGTACCAGGGGAAGGTGTTCAGCTTTGTGCATCTGAGCATTCAGGAGTTTCTTGCAGCTTTATATGTGTTCCTCTGCTTCAGCAACACCGAGAGAAGCATGCCTGACCAACAGCACACCTCTCCGCTCTCTGCTCTGTTCAGAGCTTCAACACTTCATGACCTACACACGACTGCAGTGGATCTGGCCTTACAGAGTGAGAACGGACACCTGGACCTTTTCCTCCGCTTCCTTCTTGGCCTCTCTCTGGAGTCCAATCAGAATCTCCTAAGGCACCTACTGCCACAGATAAGAAGGCAATCACAGAGCCCAGAGCAAACAGTTCAGTATGTCAAGGAGAAGATCAGAGACGAGGCGATCAGAGAGAATAATACTTCAGACAGAATGGTTAACCTGTTCTACTGTCTTAATGAGTTGAATCACCATGCTGTAGTAGAGGTCATTGACAGGAGCTCAGGAACTCTGTCTGTAGTCATGCTCTCACCAGGAGAGTGGAGGACTGTGAGGTTTAAGTTTGAGATTTCAGGAGATCACCTGGATGAGTTTGATCTGCAGAAGTACATAAAGACACCAGAGGAAGATCTGACTGAACTCCTCAGTCCAGATGAAGTTCTTCAGAGGCTGGTGCCAGTGGTCACATCAGCTTGGTAAGTACATTACTGAGAGAGGTAGAGTGACAGTGACAGAGTCTGTGTTTGTTTGTGTGTGTGTGTGTGTGTGTGTGGGTGTGTGTGTGTGTGTGTGTGTGTGGCATCTTGTGACGGATGGAGGACACAGTGTGTGTATTTGTGTGTGTTGAATTAATTAATTAATATATGTGGGATACCCATGATGAGTGGTGTGTGTGTGTGTGTGTGTGTGTGTGTGTGGCATCTTGTGACAAGTGGAGGACACAGTGTATGTATTTGTGTGTGTTGAATGAATGAATTAATTAATATATGTGGGGTACCCATGATGAGTGGTGTGTGTGCGTGTGTGTGTGCCATGATGTGTGTGTGTGTCTGTGTGTTATGAGGTGCTCCCTTTAATGGGTGTGTGTGTGTCTCAGTGGCCCCCTGTGATGATTGAAGGATGATGCCATGCACTGTGTGAGGGACACCATTTGATGTGGAGGAAGGGGTGTGTGTGTGTTTGTGTGTGTGCCATGATGTGTGTGTGTGTGTGTGTGTGTGTGTGTTAGGGGGTGCTCTCTTTAATGAGTGTTTGTGTGTCTCAGTGGGTCCCTGTGATGAGTGAAGGATGATGATGATGCAGTGTGTGAGGGACACCATTTGATGTGGAGGAAGGGCTGTGTGTGTGTGCCATGATGTGTGTGTGTGTGTGTGTGTGTGTGTGTGTGTGTGTGTGTGTGTGTTAGGGGGTGCTCTCTTTAATGAGTGTTTGTGTGTCTCAGTGGGTCCCTGTGATGAGTGAAGGATGATGATGCAGTGTGTGAGGGACACCATTTGATGTGGAGGAAGGGCTGTGTGTGTGTCGAGCACCTAGCATGTGTATGCGTCTGTTTGTATGTTTGATACCCTGTGGAGTTAGTCACGGTGAGTGTGTGTAGGCCTGTGTTTGTGTGTGTGTGTGTGTGTGTGTGTGATTGGCACTCTGTGGCACATCCCTTTGAATGCATAACTGTTGATTGCATGGGTTCACTGCCCAAGTTTAAGTCTGGCCATCAATTTGTGTTGACCATGATGTGCGCTGCAAACCGCTATCCTGAAGCCATCCCCAAAAGCGGTGGTGAGGGGACTGATTGGATTTCATTCAGTCTGATCAGGGTTCTAATTTGACTTTGAAACTGTTTGCACAAGTTGTGAGAGAAGTGGGGGAGTCTCAGGGCACTTTAGAGTGTTTTTCATCAGACGCTGAAAACGATGCTGCGCACATACTGTGTCGACACGAATACAGACTGGGAAGAGAGACGGCCTCTTCTAATTATGTCCCCTCATGTCAAAACATGATTTAGAAAAACTCATTCATGCCTTTATCTGCAGCAGGGTTGACCACTGCAATGGTCTTTTCACAGGCCTCCCTAAAAAGGCCAAACAGCTTCATCTTGTGAAAAATAATTGACCATAGTATTACAATACTTACACAAGCTTCTAGTAAGTCACAGAATTGACTTTAAAGTACTGCTGCTTATTCATAAGTCACTTAATGGGACAGGACCAAATTCCAAGTTTCCAGGCAGGTGACCCGGTGCTTGTGTTACTCCTTGTCTGGGTCGGCGCTGCAAGTGACATTTTCTGGGCCCTATAAAGTGAGTGTCGGGTTTGTTAAACCGACTATATAGTCTGCACTCCTGATCGTAAGAGACAATC
>NC_045174.1:22668989-22676489 GCF_900700415.2 Clupea harengus | reverse complement strand
AAAAAAAGCCTTCAAACAGACATTTACATTTACATTTACATTTAGTCATTTAGCAGACGCTTTTGTCCAAAGCGACGTACAAGGGAGAGAATATTCAAGCTACGAGCAATAGAACCTGGTGTAACAATAAATAAATACTACTTTACATTAGAAATATAACAAAATGAAATAAAAAGAAAGAAAGAGTGCAGAAGTGTAACTGCTGTAATTGCAAGTTACGCACTAGTCGAAGTGCCAGTTAGGACGGGAAGTGCTCTCTGAAGAGTTGGGTCTTCAAAAGCTTCTTAAAGGTAGAGAGGGACGCCCCTGCTCTGGTAGTGCTGGGCAGCTCATTCCACCAACGTGGAACTACAAATGAGAATAGTCTGGACTGCCGTGCTTGCACAGACGGCAGTGCCAAACGACGCTCACTAGAAGAGCGCAGCATCCTGGGTGTAACATTTGCCCTTACAAGAGCATTTAGATAGGTGGGAGCAGAACCATCAAGCACTCTGTAGGCAAGCATAAGTGACTTGAACTTAATGCGAGCAGCTACAGGCAGCCAGTGGAGGTCAATGAGTAGCGGGGTGACGTGTGCCCTCTTCGGTTGGTTGAACACCAGACGCGCCGCCGCGTTCTGGATCATTTGTAGTGGTTTCACCACGCAAGCCGGCAGGCCCGTTAGGAGGGCGTTGCAGTAATCAAGGCGTGAATTCACCAAGGTTTGCACCAGCAGCTGGGTGGCATACTGGGTTAGGTACGGCCTGATTTTGCGGATGTTGAATAGCGCAAAGCGGCAGGACCTAGAGACAGAGGCAATGTGGTCCGTGAAAGTCAGTTGGTCATCAATAATGACCCCGAGGTTTCTTGCTGTTTTGGATGGAACAAGAGACAAGGAGTCAATATTGATGCTGATGTTGTGGTGGATGGCCTGTTTGGCTGGAAAGACCATCAGTTCCGTTTTGGCCAGGTTCAGCTGAAGGTGGTGGTTTTTCATCCATGTGGATATATCAGCAAGACAGTCCGAGATGCGCGCCGAGACAGTGGTGTCCTCAGGAGGGAAAGACAGAAACAGTTGAGTATCATCGGCATAGCAATGATAGGAAAAACCATGCGAGCGGATGATAGGGCCCAGCGAAGTGGTGTAAATGGCAAAGAGAAGTGGTCCCATCACCGAGCCTTGGGGCACCCCTGTGGTAAGGTGGTGAGGTACAGACAGCTGACCTTGCCATGACACATTGAACGAGCGCCCAGTGAGGTACGATTCAAACCAGGAGTGCGCCTTGCCAGAAATGCCCATACTTGACAGTATGGACAGAAGGATGCGGTGGTTGACTGTATCAAACGCAGCTGATAAATCAAGCAGGACGAGAGCTGAGGATTGAGCTGCTGCTCTAGCTGTTTTCAAGGCCTCTGTCACAGACAACAGGGCTGTTTCGGTGGAGTGACCACTTTTGAATCCAGACTGGTTTGGATCGAGGAGATTGTTCCTTGCTAGGAACTCTGTGACCTGTTTGGAAGCTGCCCTCTCAATGGTTTTTGATAGTAGCGTGAGAAGTGAGACCGGTCGATAGTTTCCCACCTGAGTGGGATCGAGAGACGGCTTCTTGAGCAGCGGTGTTACCCGAGCCACTTTAAATGAAGAGGGGAATGTTCCAGAATTAAATGAAGCATTAATCACCTGTGTTATTGCCGGTAAGACGGCAGGCGATATGGCTTGAAGGATATTGGATGGGATGGGGTCCAGCGGGCATGTAGTTGGACGGCTACCTGTTAGGATTTTGGAGACCTCACTCTCGCTGAGAGGGGTGAAAGAAGGAAATGATGAGCCATTGACGGTTGCGCCCTTAAGGGGGGGAGACAGTTGGTCGAACTGTTTCCCGATGGCTGCCACTTTCTCTGTGAAAAAGGAAGCAAAGTTATCAGCAGTGAGGTTAGTAGCTGGGGGAGGAGGAGGAGGGTAGAGCAGAGTTTTGAAGGTGGAGAATAGTTTCCGAGCGTCAGTTGCACCGTTGATCTTGTCGTTGAAAAAAGTCTTCTTAGCAGCAGTGATGCTGGATGAGAAGGAGGCCAGCAGTGTCTGGTAGCTTGCAAGATCGTCCAGTGCTGCAGATTTGTGCCACTTTCTCTCAGCCGCTCTGAGATTGGAGCGCTGCGTTCGGAGGGTATCACTCAGCCACGAATAATATCAGACAATATCATCACATTAGACAAAATGCAAATATAACCAGATAAAGGCAATTCAATTTGCTGCATAGTGTGCTGCATGTGCTTAACAAAAAGTGAACAGAACTATTACTGGATTAGCACAAGAGCACATTTCAGTTACAAAAGGATCAGAAGAATCTCCTGCTCAAGTACACAAACAATCACTTAACCTATGTGGCACAGTCTTTCTCTCTACCTCTCTCTCTCTGTGTGTGCGTGCGCGTTTTTTTCTTTTGCAAGACGTCAGTTAAGATTGGTTACTTCGGTCTTGCGCCACTAGCATCAGTGAACTCTGTGTACTTAGCACTATGGTGTGTCTTCAGGAGTTTAATCAAATTGCTTGTGTTAAACAAAGTACTTTCCTTTCCGCCCCTCGACACCGTAGCAGTGCAGATCTTACACTGTGCCTTACTCCTGTCGTCGTCATTTATCTTAAAATGAGCCCAAATCGCCGTTAAGGCAGCATAACGGAATTGCTAATCGCTAACGAGATGCTAGCAGCTAAATTTAGCGAAACCTGTATACTGAAATACTTTGACACTATGACAAACTTTCCTAACACAGTCAAACATCAAGCAAATGCAACACAAGACGGCAAATACGCTACTTACTAGTCTGGCAGAGAGTGGTAGGACAGGTAGGACAATAAATCACATTTTGTGTCAGCATAGCCCGGCCAGTTTGATGCAGTGAAATACTGATGAGTGGTATCGGTGCTTGGTATCGGCAATTCAAAACGAGTACGAGTACGAGTATTTTAACGAAGTATCGGCACCGATACCGATACTGGTATCGGTATCGGTGCATTCCTAGTACCCTGTGATGAGTGAGTCATGGTGAATGTGTGTATGCCTGTGTTTGTGTGTGTGTGTGTGATTGGCACTCTGTGATGGCTCAAGTACGGTACGTGTGTGGGTTGGTGTTGGTATAGGTAAAGGTATGTGAGTGTAATAATCACACGTGTCATTATGTTTCTCCCAGGCTAAAGGATTGTTCCCTCACAGAGAAGAGCTCTGCTGCTTTAGCATCAGCTGTCAGATCAACCCCCTGCAGTTTGAAGACGCTGGACCTGAGTGGCAATCTTCTTTATGATACAGGAATTCAGCATCTCTCAGACCTCCTCAAGAGTCCCCACTGCAAGCTGGAGACACTAATGTGAGTGTTAACACACAAAAAGAGATCTGTGTGTGGGGTAGGGGGGCACACAGTGATGGGTGAGGGGGGGCACGTAAGGATGGGTGTACTATGGTGTGAGTGTGTGTGTGTTTATGTGTCTCTGTTTGGTCCTGATTAAGGGGTATGTGCATAGCACTCTGTGTGTGTGTGTGTGTGTGTGTGTGTTTCAGGAGGTGCTCTCTTTAATGGGTGTTTGTGTGTGTCTCAGTGGCTCCCTCTGATGAGTGAAGGATGATGATGCAGTGTGTGAGAACATTCTCCAGAACTCTGTTCTGCTGTGTGTGAGAGCATGTCTGTGTGAGAGAGTGTGTGTGTGTGAGAGGGTGTGTGTGAGATGGTGTGTGTTAGAGCGTGTGTGTGTGTGTGTGTGTGTGTGTGTGTGTGTGAGAGCGTGTGTGTGTGAGAGCGTGTGTGTTAGAGCGTGTATGTAAGAGTGTGTGTGTGTGAGAGCGTGTGTGTGTGAGAGCGTGTGTGTGTGTGTGAGAGCGTGTGTGTGTGAGAGCGGGTGTGTGTGAGATGGTGTGTGTTAGAGCGTGTGTGTAAGAGAGTGTGTGTGTGTGTGTGTGTGTGAGAGAGAGCATGTGTGTGAGAGCGTTTGTGTGTGAGAGCATGTGTGTGTTAGAGCGTGTGTGTGTGAGAGCGTGTGTGTAAGAGTGTGTGTTTGTGTGAGAGCTTATGTGTGTGAGAGCTTGTGTGTGTGTGTGTGAGAGCATGTGTGTGTGAGAGGGTGTGTGTAAGAGTGTGTTTGAGAGAGAGCGTGTGTGTTAGAGCGTGTGTGTGTGAGAGCGAGCGCGTGTGTGTGTGAGAGCGCGTGTGTGTGTGAGATCGCGTGTGTGTGAGCGCGTGTGTGTGACAGCATGTGTGTGTGAGAGCGTGTGTGTGTGTGTGAGAGAGCGTGTGTGTGTGTGTGAGAGAGAGCGTGTGTGTGTGTGAGAGCGTGTGTGTGTGTGAGCGAGCGCGTGTGTCTGTGAGAGCGTGTGTGTGTGTGAGAGCGCGTGTGTGTGAGTGCGTGTGTGTGACAGCATGTGTGTGTGTGTGTGAGAGAGCGTGTGTGTGTGTGTGTGAGTGTGTGTGTTGCATCTCTTTGTTCCTCCCTCTCTCTGTGAACGGTAGATTGGATACCTGCCCAATTAATACGCGCTCCATAGGGATTGGTATGAGGGGCCGTGTAGGCCATAATTCAAACTTGCCTCTCATACACACCATTGAAGACCTTTTGCCTTTCACAAACACTACTGAAATACACTCACATTCACTACTAAACACCCCTCACGTACACTAGTGAAAATGGAACCTCACACAATGACAACTGAATCAAGTCAAGTCAAAGTCAAAGTGTTTATTGTCGCATACACCAAATTTCTTCAGCGCAGCGAAATTCTTATGACTTGGCAGCCAACATCTACGCAGTAGACGGCATACAACAGGTAACACAAATAACATATACCAAAATAACATACCAGAAATAACATATAACATATAACATATAGCAAATAACATATAACAAGTAACAACAGTTTAAAATACAGAAGGGCAGTTTCCAGGGTGGGGAATATTAAATTAAATAAGATAAAAAAATGTTGGTTTATATATATATGTATATAGGTATATATATATATGTATATATTTATATATATATATATGAAAACCTCTCATACTCATGAGTGAGAACCTCTCTTATACCACAGTGAACACCTCTCACACATACAACTGAAAATGTAACCTCTCACACATACAACTGAAAATGTAACCTCTCACACATACAACTGAAAATGTAACCTCTCACACGCACAACTGAAAATGTAACCTCTCACACGCACAACTGAAAATGTAACCTCTCACACGCACAACTGAAAATGTAACCTCTCACACACACAACTGAAAATGTAACCTCTCACATGCACAACTGAAAATGTAACCTCTCACACGCACAACTGAAAATGTAACCTCTCACACACACAACTGAAAACGTAACCTCTCACATTCATTACTGAAAATGTAACCTCTCACATTCATTACTGAAAATGTAACCTCTCACATTCATTACTGAAAATGTAACCTCTCACACGCACAACTGAAAATGTAACCTCTCACATTCATTACTGAAAATGTAACCTCTCACACGCACAACTGAAAATGTGACCTCTCACACACACAACTGAAAACGTAACCTCTCACATTCATTACTGAAAATGTAACCTCTCACATTCATTACTGAAAATGTAACCTCTCACATTCATTACTGAAAATGTGACCTCTCACACACACAACTGAAAACGTAACCTCTCACATTCATTACTGAAAATGTAACCTCTCACATTCATTACTGAAAATGTAACCTCTCACATTCATTACTGAAAATGTAACCTCTCACACACAACTAATTATAGTCTTGTGGTGATATCGCCGCTGCATTATGTACCCAGTTTGGAACGACACAGGGTTTTTCTGAGAGGAATGTGCGGAGGTGGTGTGCTGAGCAGGGGCCTTGTCAGTGACTTTTTTGCAATGCCTCTATCCATTGAATAGGGAATGTATTTCACATATGTGTAGAACCTATTTGGAATGGCTGACCTTACATAAAACGGCAGTGAAAAAGCCCAGGGAGAGGAGGCAAACAGTACATCTGCCTCAATGAGGGGGGCGTGAGAGCATGGAAACAGGACTTTCAATTGAAACGTCAAGTGATTAATAATGGGAGACCAATGCTGGAGCTCAACGGTTTGCTTCAAACGATGGAACAGAAGATAACTCACATTGCTTTGAACATTTTTGGAACCTCAAAAATAGATTTGGCTTTTCGACGAACAGCGGAGACTACATGTTAATAGCAGTATTCGCTCACATTTCATTGATAGTTATCAGAGTAAGCTCTTGCTCCGTTGGTTTCCCATTATTTCTCTTAGGATAGTTTAATGGCTATGTGAAGTCATTTAACATCACATAAGTGGTTGTAATCACTTTGAACCATGAAGACTGTGTTTTATTGGTGAGCTGTTTGAAAAATTAAACGTTGCCGCTAATTTTGTGTTTCCTGTTGTTATGGTTATCCAGGTGCTATGCTAGCAATAGCTAACTAGCTAGCTAAGGAAACTTGTAATAACCATAATCGATTTAAATGAAAACGTGACATTTGCATGACACAGTTATCTAGCTGATGTTATTGTCTCCTCGATTTAGCTTCTCCCTCTTCCTCATTAACCTGTAGCATTTTGCGTTGATCGATTGCGAGGTAAAAGTGTTGCTGTGGATGTACCCCTCCATAGCATACCAGGGACTTTGCTGCCTACTTTTAGAAAATATTTCTTTCGACCCTTGACTCCAGAAAGTGTGGGCAATACTGTCTAGACGCAGGTCCGTATACGCGAGACTGACTTTGTTGGTTAAGATGATTAATTAGCTCAGGATATTAATTGTATTAGCATAATAACATCAATCACGTTCCAATGCATTTTAATGGGTTGTCGCCTTTCAAACCGATTGTTTGTCTACATAGCAACAGTAACCAAGGAAGGCGGGATTACAATAATCGGGTTTATTAGCAGCGAGGCTAGCTAGCTACTATGTGTTCCAATAGATTTTCAGTCTAAGCGTTAGCATCAACCTAACAATAATGAGAGCGAGAGCTTTAGTTAAGACCTCTGCAACATTCGTGTAGCACATAAACGACTAACCGAATACAAATAGCAGCGCGCCCTCTGCTGACATTCTGAATGTGACTGTCAAGCTCGTGGGAGCAACTTCCGGATCACAACACAAAAATCTACGCAAAATTGAGAAAGATTTCCACAGTATTTTAATTCCCGATTTCCATGTTTAAGCACATCAAAGAAAATCAGATAACGGGTCGTTTTTTCGTTTTCCGTTTTCTATTATCAAAACAGAAAATGGGTCGTTTTCCGTTTTTTGTTTTCCTATTTCTAAATGGTAATTTGGTTTTCTCATTTCAAAACGAAAATCCGTTGGCCGCACACGGACCCCCCTTCTACCAACTCCTCCAACATTGAAATGAATAGCTTTTAATTTGACAGCTAGTCGCGCCTTAATGAACATCCGTTACACTGAAATGACTTCCGTTACATCGAAATGACTTCCGTTTCAGCAAGAATCCTCACACACACACAAGTGAAATACACT
>NC_045174.1:22646489-22661489 GCF_900700415.2 Clupea harengus | reverse complement strand
GGTCTCAGTGAGACAGACAGAGTACACATCCACGAATGAGTTACAGATACAAAATGAGGCTACACTTAGTTACAACAACAGTATATCAATATTTCCGGTTCCATCAGATGCAACACAGTCTGTGATTGTGAGTGTCTGTGTCTGCGTCTGTGATGAATTAATAAATGAATGAATGAATGAATATGTGACTGAGAAGGTGAAATCCCTCCCCCTTCTCACTGTGGCCCAAAAGGGGGAGAAGAACTGGACTCCCTTACCTGAATGGTTTGATCCGGGTTCCCCCACCTCTGTGGAGGGGTCCAATTGACTCTAATTGGACCAATTTAGCCCTTGGGCGGCCTTATTTAATGTGCACCTCATTACTGAATGAGGGAGAGACAGACTGAACATGCTGTGAGAGAGAGAGCTGTGTGAGAGAGAGAGCTGTGTGAGAGAGAGAGCTGTGAGAGAGAGAGCTGTGAGAGAGAGCTGTGTGAGAGAGAGAGCTGTGTGAGAGAGAGCTGTGAGAGAGAGAGCTGTGAGAAGGTACATACATGTAGACCAAACCTGTGTGATTGGTGACCACAGAGTTGTACCTTGTCTGTTTGGCTTTAGTTTTGGTCAGTTCGTGTGTATCTGTTTTGGGGTGATCCCTGTTGTAAATAAATAGTTATTTTTTAAGAAAACCACTGTCTCCTGCGCTGTGTGTTTCCTACCTGCAACCCCATTCCAACACGCCTACATCCCACATCGTGACAATGTGTGTGCTATCTGTGATGAGTGGTTAGTGTGTGTCTCTGAGCGTGTGTGGCTATCTGTGATTGGTCAATATTGTATGTGTGTGATTGTGTTGGTGTGTTCATGTGTCACTGTTGGGGGTTGAGTTAGGGGAGTAAGGTGTGTGTAACACCCCTTGATGTGTGTTTGTTTGTGTGTGAGTGTTTGGCTCTCTGTGATGGGTTAATTATTGTACGTGTGTGTGTGGCACCCTATGACAGATGAAACGCAGTGTGTGTGTGTGTGTGTGTGTGTATGTGTTTATGTCTATGTCTCACTCTTTGGAGAGGGACTCCTCTTAGTGGCTCCCTGTGATGAGTGAAGGATGATGCCATGCAGTGTGTGAGGGACACCATTTGATGTGGAGGAAGGGGTGTGTGTGTGTGTGTGTGTATGGGGCACAAATGTATGGGGTGCTATGATGGACGCAACACAGCGTGTGTGTGTGTGTGTGTGTGAGAGAGCGTTTGTGTGTGTGTGAGAGAGCGTTTGTGTGTGTGTGTGAGAGCGTGTTTGTGTGTGTGTGTGTGTGTGTGTAAGAGCTTGTGTGTGAGAGTGTGTGTGTGTGTGAGAACATGTGTGTGAGAGCCTGCGAAAGAGAGAGAGTGTGTGTTTGTGTGTGTGAGAGCTAGAGAGCATGTGTGTAATATCTGTGATGAGCGGTTAGTGTGTGTCTGTCTGTGTCTATGTGTGTGTGTTGCTATCTGTGATGGGTCCAGTATTGTATGTGTGTGATTGTGTGTGTGTGTGTATGAGAAAGAGAGAGCGTGTGTGTGTGTTTGTGTGTCACTGTGGGGTGCTGAGTCACTGGAGTAAGGTGTGTGTGTGTGTGTGTGTGTGTGTGTGTGTGTGTGTGTGTGTGTGTGTGTGTGTGTGTGTGTGTGTGTGTGTGTGTGTGTGTAAGGAGGAGCTCCCTTTAATGAGTGTTTGTGTGTCTCCATTTGATGTGTTAGTATGTGTACCCTGTGATGAGTGACTCATGGTGAATGTGTGTGTGTGTGTGTGTGTGTGTGTGTGTGTGTGTGTGTGTGTGATTGGCACTCTGTGATGGCTGAAGTACGGTAAGTGTGTGGGTTGGTGTTGGTATAGGTAAAGGTATGTGAGTGTAATAATCACACGTGTCATTATGTTTTTCCCAGGCTGGAGGAGTGTCTCCTCACAGAGAAGAGCTGTGCTGCTTTAGCATCAGCTGTCAGATCAACCTCCTGCAGTTTGAAGACGCTGAACCTGAATGGCAATCCTGATCTTAATGATGCAGGAATTCAGCATCTCTCAGACCTCCTCAAGAGTCCCCACTGCAAGCTGGAGACACTAGAGTGAGTGTTAACACACAACAAGAGATGTGTGGTGGGGGGGGGCACACAGTGATGAGTGAGGGATGATGTACTATGCTGTGTATGTGTTTATGTGTCTCTGTTTGGTCCTGAGTTAGGGGTATGTGCATAGCACAGTGTGTGTGTGTGTGTTTCAGGAGGTGCTCCCTTTAATGAGTGTTTTTGTGTCTCTCAGTTGCTCCCTGTGATGAGTGAAGGATGATGATGCAGTGTGTGAGGGACACCATTTGATGTGGAGGAAGGGGTGTGTGTGTGTGTATGGGGCACAAATGTATGGGGTGCTATGATGGACGCAACACAGTCTGTGTGTGTGTGTGTGTGTGTGTGTGTGTGGTGTGTGTGTGTGTGTGTGTGTGTGTGAGAGAGCGTTTGTGTGTGTGTGAGAGCGTGTTTGTGTGTGTGTGTGTAAGAGCTTGTGTATGAGCGTGTGTGTGTGAGCGTGTGTGTGAGAGCGTGTGTGTGAGAGCATGAGAAAGAGAGAGTGTGTGTGTTTGTGTGTGTGAGAGCTAGAAAGCATGTGTGTGATATCTGTGATGAGTGGTTAGTGTTTGTCTGTCTGTGTCTATGTGTGTGTGTTGCTATCTATAATGGGTCCAGTATTGTATGTGTGTGATTGTTTGTGTGTGTGTGTGTATGAGAAAGAGAGAGCGTGTGTTTGTTAGACTGTGTGGTGCTGAGTCACTGGAGTAAGGTTTGGGTTTTGATTGATTGATTGATTGATTGTGTGTGTGTGTGTGTGTGTGTGTGTGTGTTTGTGTGTGTGTGTAAGGGGGAGCTCCCTTTAATGAGTGTTTGTGTGTGTGTGTGCGTGTTTGTGTGGCACTCTGTAATTGGTTAAGTATTGTGTGTGAGTGTGTGTGTGTGTGTGAGAGTCTGTTTTTGTGAGAGTGTCTGAGTGTGTGTGTGTGTGAGAGAGAGAGAGAGTGTGTGTGTGTGTGTGAGAGAGAGAGAGAGTGTGTGTGTGTGAGAGAGAGTGTGTGTATTTGTGAGAGTGTGTGTGAGAGTCTGTTTTTGTGAGAGTGTGTGTGTGTGTGAGAGAGTGTGTATGTGTGTATGTGTAAGTGTGTGTGTGTGAGAGATTGTGTGTGACCTGTGAAGGAGTTCTTCTCTGTGTTTTCTGCCTCCGTTGTGATGCGTGTGCAGGCACAGGAATTTGAGGATATTGTTGACTTGTCTGAATCTTCATTGATGAAAGCTCAGTTTCAGCTCGGTCCTCGTTGTCTGTCGTTGTTATGTGCGCTGCAAAAGGCTATCCTGAAGCCATCCCCAAAAGCAGTGGTGAGGGGACTGATTTGGTTTCATTCAGTCTGATCAGGGTTCTAATTTCACTGTGAAACTGTTTGCACAAGTTGTGAGAGAAGTGGGGGAGTCTCAGGGCACTTTAGAGTGTTTTCATCAGACGCTGAAAACGATGCTGCGCACATACTGTGTCGACACGAATAAAGACTGGGAAGAGAGACGGCCTCTTCTAATTATGTCCCCTCATGTCAAAACATGATTTAGAAACACTCATTCATGCCTTTATCTGCAGCAGAGTTGACCACTGCAATGGTCTTTTCACAGGCCTCCCTAAAAAGGCCAAACAGCTTCATCTTGTGAAAAATGCAGCTGCTAGAGTTCTTACGAAAATAATTGACCATAGTATTACAATACTTACACAAGCTGCTAGTAAGTCACAGAATTGACTTTAAAGTACTGCTGCTTATTCATAAGTCACTTAATGGGACAGGACCAAATTCCAAGTTTCCAGGCAGGTGACCCGGTGCTTGTATTACTCCTTGTCTGGGTCGGCACTGCAAGTGACATTTTCTGGGCCCTATAAAGTGAGTTTCGGGTTTGTTAAACTGACTATATAGTCTGCACTCCTGATCGTAAGAGACAATCTAGAGTGTGCCACATAAACATGTTGAAACCTTATGTTGTCAGGGCTTCCAGTAATAAGGCTGAAAGGGTATGTACAGCAGGAGAATCTGTACCTGTTGCTTTAGTGACCACACAGACTTACTGTCCTGAGGCAGATGGGCTAGCTAGAGGGGACGCTGTACTCTATGGTGATATAATGATAGATGAACTACGGTGTGTCTCAGTGGATTCCTGTGATGAGTGAAGGATGATGACATGCAGTGTGTGAGGGACACCATTTGATGTGGAGGAAGGGGTGTGTGTGTGTGTGTGTGTGTGTGTGTGTGTTAGGGGCACTAATGTATGGAATTCTATGATATAATCTAAATGAGCACGCCAAAGTTGAAGAAGGGACCGGAGGACATAGTCAGGTTTCTGGAGTTTATTTCGGCGTGGAGACAATTCAGTCATTTAGAATACAATAGAAGAGAGGGTGACCACACTCTATAAGTGAGAGGAAGGGGGAGACAGTGGGGTGAGGGGTTCACCTGTGGGGGGAGGGGGGTGATTACATTTACATTTACATTTAGTCATTTAGCAGACGCTTTTGTCCAAAGCGACGTACAAGGGAGGGAACAGTCAAGCTAAGAGCAATAAAAAAGCATGGTGTAACAATAAATACTACTTTACATGAGAATTAGAAAAACAACAACCTAGAAAAGAGGAAAAAGAAGTGCAGGAATGTAACTGCTGAAGTGCAAGTTAAGCGCTAGTCAGGTGCCAGTTAGGAGGGGAGGTGCTCTCTGAAGAGTTGGGTCTTCAAAAGCTTCTTGAAGGTAGAGAGGGACGCCCCTGCTCTGGTAGTACTAGGCAGTTCGTTCCACCAACGTGGAACTACAAATGAAAATAGTCTGGATTGCCGTGCTTGCACGGACGGCAGTGCCAAACGACGCTCACTAGACGAGCGCAGCGTCCTGGGTGTAACATTTGCCCTTACAAGAGCATTTAGGTAGGTGGGAGCAGAACCAGTAAGCACTCTGTAGGCAAGCATAAGTGACTTGAACTTAATGCGAGCAGCTACTGGCAGCCAGTGGAGCTCGATGAGTAGCGGGGTGACGTGTGCCCTTTTCGGTTGGTTGAACACCAGACGCGCCGCCCGCGTTCTGGATCATCTGTAGTGGTTTCACCACGCAAGCCGGCAGGCCCGTTAGGAGGGCGTTGCAGTAGTCAAGGCGGGAGCTCACCAAGGTTTGCACCAGCAGCTGGGTGGCATACTGGGTTAGGTACGGCCTGATTTTGCGGATGTTGTATAGCGCAAAGCGGCACGACCTGGAGACAGAGGCGATGTGGGCCGTGAAGGTCAGTTGGTCATCAATAATGACCCCGAGGTTTCTTGCTGTTTTGGATGGAGCAAGAGATAAAGAGTCAGTATTGATCTTGATGTTGTGGTGGATGACCTGTTTGGCTGGGAAGACCATCAGTTCCGTTTTGGCCAGGTTCAGCTGAAGGTGGTGATTTTTCATCCATGTGGATATATCAGCGAGACAGTCCGAAATCCGCGTCGAGACCGTGGTGTCCTCAGGAGGGAAAGACAGAAACAGTTGAGTATCATCGGCATAACAGTGGTAGGAAAAACCATGCGAGCGGATGATAGGGCCCAACGAGGTGGTGTAAATGGCAAAGAGAAGTGGTCCCATCACCGAGCCTTGGGGCACCCCAGTGGTGAGGCGGTGAGGTACAGACAGCTGACCTTGCCATGACACGTTGAACGAGCGCCCAGTGAGGTAGGATTCAAACCAGGAGTGCGCATTGCCAGAAATGCCCATACTTGACAGTATGGACAGAAGGATGCGGTGGTTGACTGTATCAAACGCAGCTGATAAGTCAAGCAGGACGAGAGCCGAGGATTGAGCTGCTGCTCTAGCTGTTTTTAAGGCCTCCATTACAGACAACAGGGCTGTTTCGGTGGAGTGACCGCTGTTCTTTGACAGGAACTCGGTGACCTGTTTGGAAGCTGCCCTCTCAATGGTTTTAGATAGGAGCGTGAGAAGTGAGACCGGTCGATAGTTTTCCACCTGAGTGGGATCGAGAGACGGCTTCTTGAGCAGCGGCGTTACCCGAGCCACTTTGAAAAGAGAAGGAAATGTTCCAGAATTAAATGAAGCATTAATCACCTGTGTTATTGCCGGTAAGACGGCAGGCGATATGGCTTGAAGGATGTTGGATGGGATGGGGTCCAGCGGGCATGTAGTTGGACGGCTACCTGTTAGGATTTTGGAGACCTCCCTCTCGCTGAGAGGGATGAAAGAAGGAAAAGATGAGCTATTGACGGTTGCGCCCTTAGGGGAGGGGGACAGTTGGTCGAACTGTTGCCCGATGGCTGCCACTTTCTCTGTGAAAAAGGAAGCAAAGTTATCAGCAGTGAGGTTAGTAGCTGGGGAGGGAGGAGGAGGGTAGATAACAGGGTACAAAGGGTGATAGCAGGAAGGAGGCTATCTAGGGGGGAAGGGGTTCACATGCCATTTGTTCAGGTCTCAGTGAGACAGACAGAGTACACATCCAAGAATGAGATACAAAATGAGGCTACACTTAGTTACAACAACAGAATATCAATATTTCCGGTTCCATCAGATGCAACACAGTCTGTGATTGTGTGTGTGTGTGTGTGTCTATGTGTCCCTGTTTCATGCAGAGTAAAGGGTATAGTGTGTAGTACCCCTTGGTGTGGGTGTGTCTGTGTCTGTGATGAATTAATAAATGAATGAATGAATGAATGAATATGTGTGTGAGAAGGTGAAATCCCTCCCCCTTCTCACTGTGGCCCAAAGGGGGAGAAGAACTGGACTCCCCTACCTGAATGGTTGGGTCTGGGTTCCCCCACCTCTGTGGAGGGTTCCAATTGACTCTAATTGGACCAATTTAGCCCTTGGGCGGCCTTATTTAAGGTGCACCTCATTACTGAATGAGGGAGAGACAGACTGAACATGCTGTGAGAGAGAGCTGTGTGTGAGAGCTGAGAGAGCTGAGAGAGAGAGAGAGCTGAGAGAGAGAGAGAGCTGAGAGAGAGAGAGAGCTGAGAGAGAGAGAGAGCTGTGTGAGAGAGAGCTGTGAGAGAGAGCTGTGTGAGAGAGCTGTGAGAGAGAGAGAGAGCTGTGTGAGAGAGAGCTGTGTGAGAGAGAGCTGTGTGAGAGAGAGCTGTGAGAGAGAGAGCTGTGTGAGAGAGCTGTGAGAGAGAGAGCTGTGAGAAGGTACATACATGTAGACCAAACCTGTGTGATTGGTGACCACAGAGTTGTACCTTGTCTGTTTGGCTTTAGTTTTGGTCAGTTTGTGTGTATCTGTTTTGGGGTGATCCCTGTTGTAAATAAATAGCTATTTTTTTAAGAAAGCCACTGTCTCCTGCGCCGTGTGTGTTTCCTACCTGCAACCCCATTCCAACCAGCCTACATCCCACATCGTGACAATGTGTGTGCTATCTGTGATGAGTGGTTAGTGTGTGTCTCTGTGCGTGTGTGGCTATCTGTGATTGGTGAAGTATTGTATGTGTGTGATTGTGTGTTCATGTGTCACTGTTGGGGGTTGAGTTAGGGGAGTAAGGTGTGTGTGTAACTAGGGCTGAACGATTAATTGCATTTGCGATTTAATCGCGATATGATAGAACGCGATTTTCTAACCGCAACGTTCGCGATTAAAAAACGTGGTCTAAAAAAAAAAAAAAAAAAAAATGTTTTTTTTTTTTTTTTTTTTTTTAAGATGGTAAATTTTGCACACAGTGTTTAAAAAGTGCATGCCTAGTGTTTATACTTAAAATTACTTTTTTTAAATTACTTAAATGCACAGTGGCAAAGCCACCTATTTGTTGTTCTTGTTTCTGTAATGAGCAGTTCAATAAAAATGTAAAATGTGGGAAAGAATATTTTACACTAAATGTATCTAATATTGTGTTGGTCATGTAACTTAAATCATTCATTACGTTTTGTTGGGAAAAAAAGAGGATACAAAAAAAAATCGCATATTAAATCGCAATCGCAATATTTTGGTAAAAAATCGGAATTAGATTATTTTCCCAAATCGTTCAGCCCTATGTGTAACACCCCTTGATGTGTGTTTGTTTGTTTGTGTGTGTGTGTGTGTGTGTGTGAGTGTTTGGCTCTCTGTGATGGGTTAATTATTGTACGTGTGTGTGTGGCACCCTATGACAGATGAAACACAGTGTGTGTGTGTGTGTGTGTGTGTGTGTGTGTGTGTGTGTGTGTGTGTATGTGTTTATGTCTCACTCTTTGGAGAGGGACTTCTCTCAGTTGCTCCCTGTGATGAGTGAAGGATGATGCCATGCAGTGTGTGAGGGACACCATTTGATGTGGAGGAAGGGGTGTGTGTGTGTGTATGGGGCACAAATGTATGGGGTGCTATGATGGACGCAACACAGCCTGTGAGTGTGTGTGTGTGTGAGAGAGAGCGTTTGTGTGTGTGTGAGAGCGTGTTTGTGTGTGTGTGTGTGTGTGTGTAAGAGCTTGTGTGTGAGTGTGTGTGTGTGAGAGCATGTGTGTGAGAGCATGCGAAAGAGAGAGAGTGTGTGTTGAGGTGAAATGAACATTTCGGTTGACTGTGCTTAAACAACTGCAAGTCCCACAATGCACCACTAGCAGGTCAGTGCAGCCTGCTCATTATTTTAAGTGGGAACACCTGAGAAGGAAAGGAGTAGTGATGGCAGCCTGACACTGAAGCGCCGGAACGTGCTTCATACCTTAACTACACCAACCATAAAACCACTGCTCCGAAGGTTGCTTTGGTACGGAAAAATCACGTGACATATTACGTGCGAAACAGCAACTGCTTCTGAACCAGCTGAGTGGTTCACAGCGCCACGCACGAAACAGTCAGTTGCCTCGTTTTGAGTCTGAATTGTAGCGCCTTCAAAGCATAAAAAGGTTTCTAGATTGTCATTGTTTTAAAGATTCGTGCCACTGTCTGGCTGGGCTAATTTAGTTGCAGCCTTGGCACATCACCAGGAGAGGTCACTGTTACTGAAGCTTCAAGTAATGAACCGATTTTTGAAACAATGTGCCTAATGGTTCAATGCTTCACCAAAGCTTCATTTGCCCATCACTAGAAAGGAGGTCTCTCAGTAAACACTCCAGCAAACATTTCAGCAGAGAGACACACACGAAAAGGATCTACTCGTGGTGCAACCAAAGAAGCCACTGGTACAGTAACTTATTGGGTTTTATTGCGATGATTATTTGCTGTGGAAAGTGCTGTTATAATCATTGATGGTTGTATAAGTTGATTGATTTGTGTAATGATACTAACCAAGCAGCACACAGCATACAGGCAGCATGCTTATCAGCTTGCTGCATGCAAGTGAGTTTGGCTTTTTGTTTGAGTATATTTTGTTGATTATAAATTGAACAATGATGTTTGAAGTGCTTTTCCTAAACACCTATGCTGCATACTATTTGCAGTCATTAAACAGTCACTCTGTCATTAGTTGGGATTGTTGCAGCAATTCCAACTGTTGTAAGCCTTGGTACTTGGTACTGAAATTGTTTGAAATGTATTTGAATTTTTTGTATAACTTGTGCTTTTTGTCTTTTTAAGGTTTTCAACCTAAATGAGCCAACCAGACCAAACGAACAGAGAAAAAATAAAAAATAATTCTGAGTTGGAACGAGTTGTCCCGTGCGTCCTTTGGGATTAGTGCACCAGGCCGTTTTCAAGTTGGGCCAGAGAGTAGACAAAAAACACCTGAGAACTTGACAGTGTGTGTTTGTGTGTGTGAGAGCTAGAGAGCATGTGTGTGATATCTGTGATGAGCGGTTAGTGTGTGTCTGTCTGTGTCTATGTGTGTGTGTTGCTATCTGTGATGGGTCCAGTATTGTATGTGTCAGATTGTGTGTGTGTGTGTGTATGAGAAAGAGAGAGCGTGTGTGTGTGTTTGTGTGTCACTGTGGGGTGCTGTGTCACTGGAGTAAGGTGTGTGTGTGTGTGTGTAAGGAGGAGCTCCCTTTAATAAGTGTTTGTGTGTCTCCATTTGATGTGTTAGTATGTGTACCCTGTGATGAGTGACTCATGGTGAACGTGTGTATGCCTGTGTTTGTGTGTGTGTGTGATTGGCACTCTGTGATGGCTGAAGTACGGTAAGTGTGTGGGTTGGTGTTGGTATAGGTAAAGGTATGTGAGTGTAATAATCACACGTGTCATTGTGTTTCTCCCAGGCTGGTGGATTGTTCCCTCACAGAGAAGAGCTGTGCTGCTTTAGCATCAGCTGTCAGATCAACCCCCTGCAGTTTGAAGACGCTGGACCTTAGTGGCAATCCTCTTCATGATGCAGGAATTCAGCATCTCTCAGACCTCCTCAAGAGTCCCCACTGCAAGCTGGAGACACTAGAGTGAGTGTTAACACACAACAAGAGATCTGTGTGGGGGGTGGGGGGGGCACACAGTGATGGGTGAGGGGGGAATGTAAGGATGTGTGTGTGTGTGTGTGTGGGGGGGGGGCATGTGTAAGGGGTGACAACAACAGACCTCTGAATGGGGTGTTTGATGAGGCAGGTGGGGGGGGGGGGGGGACATGTGTGTGTGTGAGTGTATCCCTGTGATGACTGAAATATGGGGTGTGTGAGGGAGGCAGATAGGAATGAGTGAACTACAGTGTGTGTGTTTTCATGAGACCCTGTAATAGGATAAGTATGGTGTGTAATTTAAAGGGGGGGATCCTTCATCGGTGATGTGTGTGTAAGTGTGTGTGTGTGGCACCTTGTTAAATGTGTAGTTCATTGTGTGTGTGTGTGTGTGTGTGTGTGTGTGTGTGTGTGTGTGTTTGATTGGCACTCTGTGTTGGCTCAAGTATGGTAAGTGTATGGGTTGGTGTTGGTATAGGTACCAACACTTGACATGTGGACATATGGATTACACGGTGTGTGTATATGTGGTGTGTTTGTGTGTGTGTGTGTGATGAATGAATGAATGAATGAATGAATATGTGTGTGATACCTGTGATGACTGGTGTTTGTGTGGCTCTCTGTGATGGGTCAATTATTGTATGTGTGTGTGTGTGTGTGTGGGGTATGTGTCTAGCACCCCCTGTTGTGTGTTGGTGTGTGTGGGTGTGTGTGGGTGTGTGTGCATGAGTGTTTGTCTATCTCTCAATGACTGAATGAAGGTGTGAGAGCGTGTGTGTGTGTGTGTGTGTGTGTGTGTGTGAGTGAGTGTGTGTGTGTTTGTTTGTGAGTATGAGTGTGTGTGAGTGAGTGTGTGTGTGTGAGAGAGAATGCTTATGAGAGAGAGTGTGTCTGTGTGAGTGTGTGTTTGTGAGAGGGTGTGTGTGTGCGTTTGTGTGAGAGTCTGTGTGTGAGAGTCTGTGAGTGTGTGTGTGTGTGTGTGTGTGTGTGTGTGTGTGTGTGTGTGTGTGTGTGTGTGTGTGTGAGAGTGCGTGTGTGTGTAAGAGAGTGTATGGGGCACCTTGTGATATGTGTAGTACACTGTGTGTGTGTGGCACCTTGTGAAACGTGTGTGTGTGTGTGTGCGTGCGCGTGCGTGCGTGTGTGCGTGCGTGCGTGTGTGTGTTAGGGGGAGCACCCTTTAATGGGTGTTTGTGTATCTTTCAGTGACTGAGTGAATGAAAGATGATGACATAAAGGTGTGTGTGTGTGTGTGTGTGTGTGTGTGTGTGTGTGTGTGTGTGTGTGTGTGTATGGGGCACCCAGTGAGTGTACGCATATGACATCCTGTGATGATTGAGTCACGGTGAGTGTGTGTATGCCTGTGTTTTGATTGGCACTCTGTGTTGGCTCAAATATGGTAAGTGTATGGGTTGGTGTTGGTAACAACACTTGACATGTGGACATGTGGATTACACAGTGTGTGTATATGTGGTGTGTTTGTGTGTGTGTGATGAATGCATGAATGAATATGTGTGTGATACCTGTGATGACTGGTGTTTGTGTGGCTCTCTGTGATGGGTCAATTTTTGTACGTGTGTGTGTGTGTGTGTGTGGGGTATGTGTCTAGCACCCCCTGGTGTGTGTTGGTGTGTGTGCATGAGTGTTTGTCTATCTCTCAATGACTGAATGAAGGTGTGAGAGTGTGTGTGTGTGTGTGTGTGTGAGAGTCTGTATATGTGAGTGTGTGAGTGAGTGTGTGTTTGTTTGTGAGTGTGAGTATGAGTGTGTGTGAGTGAGAGTGTGTGTGAGAGCGTGTGTGTGTGTGTGTTTGTGAGAGGGTGTGTGTGAGAGTCTGTGTGTGAGAGTCTGTGTGTGAGAGTCTGTGTGTGTGTGTGAGAGCGCGTGTGTAAGAGAGTGTATGTGGCACCTTGTGAAATGTGTAGTACACTGTGTGTGTGTGTGTGTGTGTGTGTGTGTGTGTGTGTGTGTTAGGGGGAGCACCCTTTAATGGGTGTTTGTGTATCTTTCAGTGACTGAGTGAATGATGATGATGACGTAAAGATGTGTGTGTGTGTGTATGTGTGTGTGTATGGGGCACCCAGTGAGTGTACGCATATGACATCCTGTGATCAGTGAGTCCCGGTGAGAGTGTGTATGCCTGTGTTTGTGTGTGTGTGTGTGATTGGCACTCTGTGATGGCTGAAGTACGGTAAGTGTGTGGGTTGGTGTTGGTATAGGTAAAGGTATGTGAGTGTAATAATCACACGTGTCATTATGTTTCTCCTAGGCTGGTGGAGTGTTCCCTCACAGAGAAGAGCTGTGCTGCTTTAGCATCAGCTGTCAGATTAACCCCCTGCAGTTTGAAGACGCTGAACCTGAGTTACAATCGTGATCTTCATGATGCAGGAATTCAGCATCTCTCAGACCTCCTCAAGAGTCCCCACTGCAAGCTGGAGACACTAGTGTGAGTGTTAACACACAACAAGAGATCTGTGTGTGGGGTGGGGGGGGGGGCACACAGTGATGGGTGAGGGTGACTGTGTGTGTGTGTTTTCATGGGACCCTGTAATAGGATAAGTATGGTGTGTAATTTAAGGGGGGGGGGGTCCTTCATTGGTGATGTGAGTGTGTTTGTGTGGCACCTTGTGAAATGTGTAGTACACTGTGTGTGTGTGTGTGTGTGTGTGTTAGGGGGAGCACCCTTTAATGGGTGTTTGTGTATCTTTCAGTGACTGAGTGAATGATGATGATGACATGTTTGTGTGTGTGGGGGGGGCGTGTGTGTGTGTGTGTGTGTGTAATGTGTTGTACACTGTGTGTGTGTTTGATTGGCACTATGTGTTGGCTCAAGTATGGTAAGTGTATGGGTTGGTGTTGGTAACAACACTTGACATGTGGATTACACGGTGGTGTGTGTGTGTGTGTGTGTGTGTGTGGAATGAATGAATGAATGAATGAATGAATATGTGTGTGATACCTGTGATGACTGGTGTTTGTGTGGCTCTCTGTGATGGGTCAATTATTGTACGTGTGTGTGTGTGGGGTATGTGTCTAGCACCCCCTGGTGTGTGTTGGTGTGTGTGCATGAGTGTTTGTCTATCTCTCAATGACTGAATGAAGGTGTGAGAGCGTGTGTGTGTGTGTGTGTGTGTGTGTGTGAGAGTCTGTATATGTGAGTGTGTGAGTGAGTGTGTGTTTGTTTGTGAGTGTGAGTATGAGTGTGTGTGTGAGAGCGTGTGTGTGTGTGTTTGTGAGAGGGTGTGTGTGAGAGTCTGTGTGTGAGAGTCTGTGTGTGAGAGTCTGTGTGTGTGTGAGAGCGCGTGTGTAAGAGAGTGTATGTGGCACCTTGTGAAATGTGTAGTACACTGTGTGTGTGTGTGTGTGTGTGTGTGTGTTAGGGGGAGCACTCTTTAATGGGTGTTTGTGTATCTTTCAGTGACTGAGTGAATGATGATGATGACGTAAAGGTGTGTGTGTGTGTGTGTGTGTGTGTGTATGTGTGTGTGTGTATGGGGCACCCAGTGAGTGTACGCATATGACATCCTGTGATCAGTGAGTCCCGGTGAGAGTGTGTATGCCTGTGTTTGTGTGTGTGTGTGTGTGTGTGTGTGTGTGTGTGATTGGCACTCTGTGATGGCTGAAGTACGGTAAGTGTGTGGGTTTGGGTTGGTATAGGTAAAGGTATGTGAGTGTAATAATCACACGTGTCATTATGTTTCTGCCAGGCTGGAGGGGTGTGACCTCACAGAGAAGAGCTGTGCTGCTTTAGCATCAGCTGTCAGATCAACCTCCTGCAGTTTGAAGACGCTGAACCTGAGTGGCAATCGTGATCTTCATGATGCAGGAATTCAGCATCTCTCAGACCTCCTCAAGAGTCCCCACTGCAAGCTGGAGACACTAGTGTGAGTGTTAACACACAACAAGAGATCTGTGTGGGGGGGTGGGGGGGCACACAATGAGGGGTGAGGGGGGAATGTAAGGATGTGTGTACTATGGTGTGAGTGTGTGTGTTTGTGGGGGGGGGGAGGGCATGTGTAAGGGGTGAGTGTTTACACACAACAGCAGACCTCTGAATGGGGTGTTTGATGAGGCAGGTGGGGGGGGGGGGGGACATAATGATGGGCAAACTAAAGTGTGTGTGTGAGTGTATCCCTGTGATGACTGAAATATGGGGTGTGTAAGGGGGGCAGATAGGAATGAGTGAACTACAGTGTGTGTGTTTTCATGGGACCCTGCAATAGGTTAAGTATGGTGTGTAATTTAAAGGGGGGGATCCTTCATTGGTGATGTGTGTGTGTGTGTGTGGCACCTTGTGTTTGTGTGTGTGTGTGTGTGTGTGTGTGTGTGTGTGAGTGGCATCTTGTGAAATGTGTAGTACACTTTGTGTGTGTGTTTGATTGGCACTCTGTGTTGGCTCAAGTATGGTAAGTGTATGGGTTGGTGTTGGTATAGGTACCAACACTTGACATGTGGACATGTGGATTACACGGTATGTGTATATGTGGTGTGTTTGTGTGTGTGTGATGAATGAATATGTGTGTGATACCTGTGATGACTGGTGTTTGTGTTGCTCTCTGTGATGGGTCAATTATTGTACGTGTGTGGGGTGTATGTGTCTAGCAACCCCTGGTGTGTGTGGGTGTGTGTGCATGAGTGTTTGTCTATCTCTCAATGACTGAATG
>NC_045174.1:22631489-22643989 GCF_900700415.2 Clupea harengus | reverse complement strand
GAGAACCTAGCATACCTGTTAACACATGGTTAATAATCGTTTGTCTTCTAGATTTAATCGTCGTATCTTCAGAAAGGAGAGTCCAGCAGCAGCAGCCTCAGATGACCAAGACCAAGCCCAGCAGGATCCAAGAGCACGGCTGCTCTCTGTGGACACTCCCAAGTGAGTCTGATGGACAACAGCACACACACACATACACACACACACACACACACACACAGTCTTCAGGAGGAAACCAGAGAGAGAATGAGGTCATGAGGTTTGGGATGAAATGGATGGAGGGAGTGAGTGTGTGTGTGTGTGTGTGTCTCTCGATTGTCTGGCATAATTTTACGCAGATCCCTGTTTATTATGTGTCTGGTAACAAGCATGAAGATAGCCTTTAAACAGATTTACACACACCACTGGCAAGTCCCGTATCCTGTGACATCTGTCGGCCTGCTACACAACGGATATTTACGAATATGAAAGACACTCACAGAAAACGAATGGATGAGTTTTCAGCATGATGAAAAACTGGTTAGGAAAAGCCTGGACACAAGAAGGTGTGATTAAGAGGATGCTGTCATGTACTGATAGACTCCTGAAATGGACTGGTCCACAAGTAAAGCACAGCACATGTGCCGTTTTCTGTCAAAGGAGGAATGGAAGCAACCGCTGGTGAAAATCAATCAGTACCCTACTTTAAAAAGACATGTTATTATTATTATTATTATTATTATTATTATTGTTATTATCCAGTTATTAGACCAGTCAGTCAGTGTCTACTCCAGGCATGAGACTTACAGCTACCTGGGAGGTTGTTGTTGTTTTGTTCTGTTATCTGCGGGCAGTTCTGCATCCTCTGGCTCCTCCTCATCCATAGACTCCCGAGGTGGCTGCAAGGGTTCTTCCTCTTCCTCAGATTCACACTGGGGTTGGGGTTCATAATGAGGACCAGCACCAAAGATGTCTGCAGAGTAGAGGGGCTGTTGCTCCTGCGCTGCTGCGGGCGCTTGTGGCCGTTGGCCATACTGCAGGATGAACTCATCATAGCGAGCAGGAAGCTGGGTTTGCCGGCGTGGGCGCTCAGGTTGAAGTAGCGAAGGCAATGAATGACTGGACTTCCATTGGTCATCAGCACTCCGGTGAGCAAAGGACCATGAAGAGGAGTTTTAGAGTTTAGGGTGGCTGGCTTGAGACCAAATGGGGGTGTCAGTGAGAACACACTGTCCAGTCAGGATTCACTGTTCACAAGGGTCATTTATTAGAGTTCCAGTGAGGATATGAGAAGGACTGTATGGATGTGTGTGTGTGTGTGTGTGTGTGTACAAGCATGTGTGTGGTTCCTAGGAGGAAAGGAGAAATGAAATACAATCAGTTCCAAACAATGCCATAATACAAACGATGCCACAGCATTCAAAATGCGCTCAAGTTACACTACATAAGTCAATCAATCATTCCATGTGCCACATAATAATAACTGTAACTGTACATCATTAAGCACAACATAAGGTCTCAGCCTACACAGGCAATACGTGAGCATATAAACTTAGGAGCATTCACAATTAAGTCAACAAAGTTAAGGTAACAAACAATTCACTGGCACATTTCAGTTCATTTTCATCTCTAAACTGAATCAGGATCAGTCCATTGAAGTACAACCTACTACAATTCACTTCCATGGCTCAGATAACGCACACAGGAGGAGCACATGCAGCAGCATCCAGGTTCTCAGTGTCTCTGAGTGAAAGGAAGGCGCTGTGGGCACAGGTGTGGCTAATAAGGTTGGTGGCAGGGTGTGGCCTAATAGGCAGGTGATCAGGGCTAATTGGAGCTGAGTGAAACAGAATGGGGAAATGAACAGGCTGGGAAAGGGGCGTGGCAGTGAGTCTGTGAGGGAAGCAGGGAAACTGAAAATCTTCCAAACACTAATATCATTACTTGTGAATCAACTGTGTTAGCTTACATGACATTTTGTTTGGATCTGTCACTTCTCACACATCACTAGGTGATACTGGCCTCCAATGACCTCCATTCTACAGAGCCATTACTTTCCTCTGTCTTACTGTGTGTGTGTGTGTGTGTGTGTGTGTGTGTATGAGAGTGATGTGAGTGTTCAGCATCTCAGATGTACTGAAGAATCGAATCCCCTCTACAATCTGGAGAAACTAGCATACGTGTTAACACATTAATTTGTCTTCTAGAGTGGATAATCATGTAGTGGTTGTTTCTCTCTCTCTCTCTCTCTCTCTCTCTCTCTCTCTCTTTCTCTCTCTCTCTCTTTTTCTCTCTCTGTGTGTGTGTGTGTGTGTGTGTGTGTGTGTGTGATGTGAGTGTTCAATATGAACTGAAGAATCACATTAATAATCGTTTGTCTTCTAGAGTGGATCAAGGTATCTTCAGAAAGGAGAGTCCAGCAGCAGCAGCAGCAGCCTCAGATGACCAAGACCAAGCCCAGCAGGATCCAGGAGCACGGCTGCTCTCTGTGGACACTCCCAAGTGAGTCTGATGGACAACAGCACACACACACACACACACACACACACACACACACACACACACACACACACACAGTCTTCAGGAGGAACCAAAAGAGAGGATGAGGTTATCAGTCAGGAGGTTTGGGATGAAATGGAGGGAGAGTGGGGTGAACGAAGCCATTATCCACATCTGACTGAGTGTGTGTGTGTGTGTGTGTGTGTGTGTGTGTGTGTGTGTGTGTGGGGGGGGGGTTCCCTGGTTTCCATCAGGTTTCCTCCTGAAGAGAACACCTTGACCTGTTCAGAGGGAGAACCTTCTCATTAGTGTGTATCTTTGTGGTTATGCTGGTTTATCTGTGTTCAAGCTGATGTGTGTGTGTGTGTGTGTGTGTGTGTGTGTGTGTGTGTGTGTGTGTGTGTGTCTTAAAGGGAGGATTACCACAGTGAAGATCTACAGAAGAGCTGTGAAGCCTGTACTGAAGTTCCAGACTCCAGCCACTGGGTCCTGGTGGAGCCTGACGTCTCCACAGAGAAGAGTGTTTCAACCTACAGCCTGAGCTCTTCTGCAGGGAGGTATGAGTGCTCAGAGTCTGGTCTGCGCTGGTTGTGTGCTGGTCAAGTCACCCTGCAGTACCGCTTCACAGACTGGCATCTCTTGGCTGGAGAGCTGCCTGACATGCAGTACAGACCAGCTGGTCCTTCGATGGACATCAAGCTCATCTCAGGAGAGCTGCAGGAGATCCACCTGCCACATTTCCTCTGTTTGGGAGGTAGTCAGTCTTTTCTGAAGGATGCTGTGATGGTTCTGCATAAGCAGGACAGTGGAGTGTGTTTGGAGAAGTGTGAGCTGAGTCGCTTCCATGCCAGGCTGGTGAACCCCTCCTTTTCTATTCTTGGACTTTTCTACTCTTTGATATCATTCTTGCTCCCTGGGAAGGAGGTGAAGATCCATGCTGATGTTCAGGTCTATCGGTGCAGCACCAACCCCCTCACCTTCCGCTTCTACCTCCTGCCAGAGGATGCGGGTCTCAGTAAGTTATTGACTGACCAAGAGGATAGTTTCCGAGGCTTCAGACTCTTTAAGCCCCGGCCTTTGAGACCTCTTCAGATGAATGAGTTCTATGGTTTACACACAACTCCAGAATGCATCAGAATGTATCCAGTAGAGCTAGACCTCAGAGTCAGCGAAATTGCTCCTAACTTCTCAGAGGTTCGCAGAAGTGAGGCGGGTGACTTTAAAATGAAGCTCAGCTCTGCAGACGACCAGACAGTTTGGGAAGCACAGATCTTGAAAACCGAATGCTTCTGGAACGAACCCCAACAGGGGGGTGAGAGCGCATTAGATGCTGCAGAATTCCTCTCCAATCAGCGGCCGGCTCTCATTCAGAAGGTTAGAAACGTGAAACCGATTGCAGATGAGATGCTGTCGCAAAAACTTATCGCCAGAGAAGTGTATGACAAAATCTGTGCGGGAGAGACTGAACAGGACAAGATGAGACGCGTGTTTGACGCCCTGAATTCTCGTGAGGCAAAAGGGAAGTTCCTCAAAATCCTTCAGAGAGAATGCCCTGATGTGCTGAGAGAGTTGAGGAGAATATCCTCCTAACCATGAGGATTATGTGCTGAGAGAGTTGAGGAGATTATCCTCCTGGATGAGGATTATGTTCAAATATCCTTCAGCTGTTGATTCATAACTTTGTAACTTTGGCTGTACTTGTACTCAGATGGTCAGTGTATAGGAGTATGGAACCTCAGTTGGCACTAGTCAAAGTGCTATGAAATGAAATTAGAGAGGTGTTCATAATGTCAAATTGTGTTTTCTGTTTCTTATAATGCTGTTATTGATAAATAAATTGATTGCTACATTTGGTGTTTATGATATATCATAGCGGAAGATATTAGGGAAGTTAATGGTGTTTGGAGTCAAGATATTAAATATTTTTCCTCCACATTAGAGTTGGCCTACTTGAAACATGAAAGTTTAAGTGGTTGAAACTCATACTCCAAGCCCTGGGGAGATGTATATAATAGGTATATAGTTTGATTATTATTTTTCTTCAGATTAGCATTTTTCATAAAATATATATGTTGAATCCTGAAATGTATACATATTCTTATTTTCTTAAAATAAATTAGGATGATGAAGGTTGTTGTAATTACTGTGATGGATGTTTTTTCATTAAAATGGACTATCATTATATTGTTGTGCAACTTTTTTATATATATATCTGGGAAGTTCGATTTGTTCTATGTCTAGGTAATATGGCCCCACTAGAATATTTCTGCAAGAGCAGACTTTAACTTTAAATCAATTCAATTGTATTTACATAGCGCCAAAACAATAGAATTGTCTCAAGGCGCTTTACAGAGCCCAGTGCCTGGACCCCCTTAGAGCAAACACAATGGCGACAGGGGAAAGAAAAAAACTAGGGTATTAATAAGACCTATCAACGAGTGCTTTGGCCTGGATTAAAGATCGCTGTTGCAAAATTCTGCCAGTCTTGCCATCATGTCAACTTAAGGATGAGCCCAATCATACCATTTTCCCAGCCCCACTCTGTCCTATTCCAATTATGGCAGATTCCGTTGAATGCATAACTGTTGATTGCATGGGTTCCCTGCCCAAGTTTAAGTCTGGCCGTCAATTTGTGTTGACCATGATGTGCGCTGCAACCCGCTATCCTGAAGCCATGCCCTCGCACAGCTTAAAGATGACAACACACATCTTCAAAGCGACTACATGACATCAGAGTGATTGTCTGTGATAACTGTTGTGTCCGGGTGGGGGCACGCATTAAAACAAGTAAGAGGCGTTGGAGGTGCCATCAACGTACACTGGAATTTATGAACTAGTAATTACATGTAGCCCAGGCTCATCAGGAGCGCAGAGTGGAGTGAAGGCAGAGTCCATCAAGAGAGAAGAGTGAAGAGAGTGAACGTGGGGAGCCCAGCCCCTTTATAGTTCCCCCATGACCTGAAGGATCATGGGAGCTGTAGTGGCAATATCAATACACAACAATAACATTAATGTAAAAACGTATTATATACGTTGGTCGCAAAAGTTATTACGTTATTGGAACTCTGTTTTGTTTTACATTATCAGTTTTTATTACATTAAGAACGGAAACATTTTCTCTCCCTCTCTCTCTCATACACACACACACTATCATTCTCTCTCTCTTTTTTTTAGATGCCCAGATTTCATGATGGCCCATATGTTGGGAAACATAAAATATGATATGCTTCTCTGAATTGAATTTGTTAACAAAGAAAAAACGAAAAAAAACGTTATCCTTCATCCGTAACATGATCCCATTACTTCCACACACACCTAGTCTATTTATCTTAGGCAGATAGCCTAGGACTGGATGTAGGTTATGTGTCAGCGCCACGAGACACAAGAGTATTTGATAATGAACTACGCGCTTCTAACTTTCGTTTTCCAAACGTCATACGGTACTACTTCCGTGTTTGACAGTGGAGTACAGAACACGGGCGGGAAATTTGTGTTTTTGGAAAATATCAGACAAAACGTCACGTTCAGAAGACTTGACGTCCTCGGTCGTGGGGGTAGAGGTATGTAGCTGTAGTTTAAATATGCCTGTTTGGCGGGCTCACTTATGTGAAGCAGTATACACGGATGTAGGCACAAGCCTATTTCTGACATCAGAATTGGATTGCAGTCGATTAAAGATTGCTCGTTTATTCGATAAACTATCATGATTAAGTCATCATCAAGTATATCATGCTTGCTTGTAAAAAGTAGTGGCACAAAAATCGAATCAAGTGTATATGATTGTGTAGGCTAAAGTTATATTGTTACCAATCGTCTTGCACAGCCTTAAGCTAGCCCACTGCCTGCTATACGAGTGTCTTTGCTCTTCTGCAGTTGACTTTGTAGCTAGTGAATGGGTCTACGGGTCCCAATGGAGCTGTCATTAGATTTCCTGACGCATGAGGAGTTACTTCGCTTCTTCCACCGTAAGAAGACGGAGATCTCGTGCATAGACCAACCGCACACCTTCCTCAGGCAGTTACGAGACCACGACCTAGTGTCGGAGAAGCTCTACCAGGTGAGTAAACCCATTTGTGTTTGAACTGTGTTGTGTATATGATTGTTGGGCACATGATAATTACCTGTTCATGCGCAGGCCTGTCTTAAGCTATGTTTCCACACGTCTTAGCCCTGCAACTATAAGCAGTGGCTTGAATCACAGGGAGGGCAGGTTATTCTTAATGTTAAACTCGGGGTTAAAGTTTAAAGTTTAAATTAAAAGTCTAAACAGCTTTTAAAAGTGTTATATTACATAGTGTAATTAAGTTATGTAAGTAAATACAGTCATTAAAGACAGGCTTACTTTACGGTAATATACAAAAAAATATAGTTATTATAAGATATAAGAGTAAGATTCGTGCCCCTGACTGATGTTACATCCCAAAATTGAACAGGAAGTCTGCATTTTTCTTGAGATTAGGCTCTTTGTATCCATGTGTGTGTGTGTGTGTGTGTGTGTATGTGTACATAGTCTCTACGTGGGGTCTTGTTGACAGGAGCCAAAAGGACAAAATGAGATTTTCCTCCTGGACCCCATGGACTCCCTGTGTGTGTGTGTGTGTGTGTGTGTGTGTGTGTGTGTGTGTGTGTGTGTGTGTGTGTGTGCGCATGTATTTGGGGGAGTTAAGAGGGGGTGTGTGATGTGCAAACACATTTTGAAACATTCTTTTCATCAGGCGCTTAGTGTGAAACTAGAGGAGGTTACACACACACACACTCACACACACACACACACACACTAGAGGAGGTTATTGATTCATGTCACTGTGTTGATCTGTGTTGACCTTAGCATGACATGACACTGACACACACACACACACACACACACACACACACACACATACACACACACTCTCTCTCACACACAGACACACACACACACACACACACAATGCAGGGTATTTGTATGTGCTGTGTTTGCCATCCTAGAGGAGTAGCCTGATGCTTAATGAGTTTAGAGAACCAGCCTCTCAGGGTGGGATAAGTACAGACACATACAGACTGGGTAGTGTGTGCGTGTGTGTGTGTGTGTGTGTGTGTGTGTGTGTGTGTGTGTGTGTGTGTGTGTGTGTGTGTGTGTGTGTGTGTGTATGTTTCGTGTGTGTCTGTGTGTCTGTGTGTGTGTGTGTGTGTGTTTGTGTGTGTGTGTGAGATAGAGAGAGAGTGTGTGTCTGTATGTGTGTGTGTGTGTGTGTCTGTGTGTGTGTGTGTGTGTGTCTCTGTGTGTGTGTGTGTGTGTGTGTGTGTGTGTGTGTGTGTGTGTGTGTGTGTGTGTGTGTGTGTGAGAGAGAGAGTGTGTGTCTGTGTGTGTGTGTGTATGTGTGAGTGTGTCTCTGTGTGTGTGTGTGTGTGTGAGTGTGTGAGTGGGTGTGTGAGAAGGAACACTCTTCCTGGTACACTTTGCTACAGACCTTGATGTTGCTTTCCCTCGCGCACACACACACACACACACTTGTGTCGGAGAATCTCTACCAGGCACGTTTTAAAAATGAGCGCAATACTTTATATTACATTTGTAACAGTATTAGTAAACAGGCTAAAGTGCTAAAGTCCTCTGTCTCTCTCTCTCTCTCACTCTGTCTCTCTCTCTCACTCTGTCTCTCTCACTCTCTCACTCTGTCTCTTTCTCTCTCTGTCTTTCTCTGTCTCTCTCCCTCTCTCTCTCACTCTGTCTTTCTCTGTCTCTCTCTCCCTCTGTCTCTCACTCTGTCTCTCCCTCTGTCTCTCTCTCTCACTCTCTCTCTCTCACTCTGTCTCTCTCTGTCTGTCTCTCTCTCTCTCTCACTCTGTCTCTCTCTCTCTCTCACTCTGTGTGTCTCTCTCTCTCACTCTGTCTCTTTCTCTCCCTCACTCTGTCTCTCTCTCTCTCACTCTTTCTCTCTCTGTCTTTCTCTCTCCCTCTCCCTCTCCCTCTCTCTCTCTCTCTCTCAGAGAGTGGTTAGGATGAAGACGAAGGAGCAGAAGATGAAGGGTGTGTATGAGGTGCTGGACAGTCTGGAGACAGATCAAGCAGAGCGTGTGAAGACCTTCTGGGAGTGTGTGTTTACAGACCACATCCTGCAGCATTACCCCACCCTCAAACTACTGAGGAACAGCCTCATGGACGGTGGGTCTGCACTCTCATTATAGTGTGTGTGTCTGTGTCTGTGTGTGTGTGTGTTTCTGTGTGTGTGTGAGAGACAGAGAAAAGTTCATATTAACTTAGATAACACTGCCTGGTGTCAATAGAGTTCATACTAACTTAGATGACACTGCCTGGTGTCAATAGAGATCATATTACCTTAGATGACACTGCCTGGTGTCAATAGAGATCATATTACCTTAGATGACACTGCCTGGTGTCAATAGAGATCATATTACCTTAGATAACACTGCCTGGTGTCAATAGAGTTCATATTACCTTAGATGACACTGCCTGGTGTCAATAGAGTTTATATTAACTTAGATGACACTGCCTGGTGTCAATAGAGTTCATATTACCTTAGATGACACTGCCTGGTGTCAATAGAGTTTATATTAACTTAGATGACACTGCCTGGTGTCAATAGAGATCATATTACCTTAGATGACACTGCCTGGTGTCAATAGAGATCATATTAACTTAGATGACACTGCCTGGTGTCAATAGAGATCATATTACCTTAGATGACACTGCCTGGTGTTATTTTGGAACAGGCTCTGATCAATCTCCCTGCTTTCATTTTCTTCCCCAAATTCAGGGTCTTTTCGAGTCAATGAAAGTCAACCAGAGATGGAGAGACTGGACAAGAGGAAGAATACGGAGGGAAAGAATAAAGACTTAAAAGAAAAGAAGGTGAAGAAGATGAGTAGACAGAAAAGGAAAGGGAGCAGCACTAGTGGAAGGGAGGAAGGAGAGGAGGAGGAGGAGGAGGAGGAGGAAGATCAAGCAGGGACTTCTAAAGTCACAACCAGTCAGAAGAAGAAGAAGAAGAAGCTTCAGAAACCCAACTACTGTGAGTATACACCCTCAGCATACTGATATTAAACCCCCCTACTGTGAGTATACACCCTCAGCATACTGATATTAAACCCCCCTACTGTGAGTATACACCCTCAGCATACTGATATTAAACCCCCTACTGTGAGTATACACCCTCAGCATACTGATATTAAACCCACCTACTGTGAGTATACACCCTCAGCATACTGATATTAAACCCCCCTACTGTGAGTATACACCCTCAGCATACTGATATTAAACCCCCTACTGTGAGTATACACCCTCAGCATACTGATATTAAACCCACCTACTGTGAGTATACACCCTCAGCATACTGATATTAAACCCCCCTACTGTGAGTATACACCCTCAGCATACTGATATTAAACCCCCCTACTGTGAGTATACACCCTCAGCATACTGATATTAAACCCCCCTACTGTGAGTATACACTCTCTGCATACTGATAATAAACCCACCTACTGCAAAAGATGTCATGCATCAAGTGTCCCAAACTAACACTATATTATTGTATCGTTCAGTCCTCACAGTCCTCATTCGCAAACTAACACTAGATTATTGTATCGTTCAGTCCTCACAGTCCTCATTCCCAAACTAACACTAGATTATTGTATCGTTCAGTCCTGTGCTGCTCTGTGTGTCCCTCCTGTGTTTCCATCCTCTCAGTCTCTGGTGTGTTTTCCAGGCTCTCCTCTGAGGAAGGGGGGCAGGGAGGATATCTGGAACTGGCCCATGCATAGGTCCCAGCTACCCGTCACCTGTGGGGACAAAGAGGGCTTTCTTCACAGAGACAAACTGGCCAAAGGTGAGGGATCCTCTCAGACTGGATCTTTGAGTTGTGTTACTATATAATAACCCCATGTACAGGAGCAAGCATGTATGTCAGTACTGGTCCACTGACTGACCGACTGACTTCAGTAGAGCAGCTCATTATTGGCTCCTTCATCCTAGGCCTCCTATGGTGCAGGTAAAGCTGCAATCCCTGATTGTAATCCAATACTTTATTTGTCATATTCAGTGACCTGCTCCTCATGGTCTTCTAGCTGTCAGTTCAGTTTGTGCGCTAAAAAAAACCCTTTCAGTGTTGTCTCAGGCAACAAACAAACATACTGGGTTGGACGAGCCGTAAACAATTCCAGCCAATCCTCTGAAACAAACATACTGGGTTGGACGAGCCGTAAACAATTCCAGCCAATCCACACGTTGCTAAAGAAGCACAGAAGGTTGGGGTTGTTATTTGATTGGCTGTTCAGTACAAATATAAACAATGTTTTGCCAGAATCGTGGATTGCACCTTTAAAATATCTACTGACTATCAGGACGTATTATCCTTGAACTGAGTTCATATGCAGTGAACTAAGCCAGAAAGGTTATGAGTATTCTGACTAAGGAAGGGGACCTCAGCCTTGGTGGCTGTTCCAAACAGATGCTTTGTTGTTTTGTAGGAGATAAATGCATTCTTCACGAGGATCAGTGGTACACGCCAGGTGAGTTTGAGAAGTTGGGAGGCAAGGAGAGGAACAAGAACTGGAAGATCAGCATCCGCTGCCGACAAACAACCCTGCAGAAGCTGATTCAGGTGACAGGAAACAAGTCTGTGTGTGTGTGTGTGTGTGTGGTTGTGTGTGTGGTTGTGTGCGTGTGTGTGTGTGGTTGTGTGTGTGGTTGTGTGTGTGTGTCTGTGTGTGTGTGTGTGTGGTTTTGTGTGTGTGTGTGTGTGTGTGTGTCAGTGTGTGTGGTTGTGTGTGTGTGTGTGTGTGTGTGTGTGTGTGTGTGTGTGTGTGTGTTTGTGGTTGTGGTTGTGTTGGATCCACAGTCTGCTTTCATAAGCCAAATTGTAATTTAATTGTTATTTGACTTAAACATCCATTTTAAAAGCAACAACGTAGTTCAGCTTTTATCAACCTTCACCTCTCTCTTACGTCAGCATTTGATGATGTCATCTGGGCAAAGGTCATGTGCTTTTTGCTGTTAACTGAAACAGATAAAGATAGGTGGAGTTGAATTTCTATTTATTTCTATATTTATTTGTTTTCTTGTAGGAGAATCACTTAAAGTCTCCACCAGCTAAAAGGAGAACAACTGAAAAAGGACAGGTAAACCTTCATCTAGTTCTAATGTTGCTGGGGTCACATGACGTGTTGTCATGGTAGCATACTCAGATATTGTTCCGATCCACACTGATAAAGCTATTGCTACAGTTCTATGTGTGAGTGTGTGTGTAGGTATTGTGATATTGCTGCAGTTCTGTGTGTAAGTGTGTGTGAAGGTATTGTGATATTGCAGCAGTTGTATGTGTGAGAGTGTGTGTAAGTCTGTAATATTGCTACAGTTCTATGTGTGAGTGTGTGTGTAGGTATTGTGATATTGCTGCAGTTCTGTGTGTAAGTGTGTGTGTAGGTATTGTGATATTGCAGCAGTTGTATGTGTGAGAGTGTGTGTAAGTCTGTAATATTGCTACAGTTCTATGTGTAAGTGTGTGTGTAGGTATTGTGATATTGCAGCTGTTTTATATGTAAGTGTGTGTGTATGGGGTGTAGCTACTGCCTTATGACTCCATGTATAAAATCTGTGTATCATATCAAGTCTCTAGCTTTAACATTTAGCTTTCCACAGGCCTTCAAAGATGCTGCAACAGAGCGAAGAGTAAAAATTCTGAGCAAATTCAAGCACCCCGAATACTATGATCACCCAAGCCACACCCTTGGAAATACATATAGTTTTCAGGTTATGGTATCAGATTTTAAGCCTAGAAAGTTTGAAGGAGCTAGCTTAAATACTTTTCTAGTTATAGCAATTTGAAAATGGCTGTACAGAAAACGCTGCTAAAAAAGTACAGGCACCCCATCACCCCTAAAACATAATTTTGTGACAAAACTATTGGGAGTAGAGAGCTAATATTTGGGACTATACCTATTAAGAAGTGTATGAACAACTTTGAATTTTTTCAGCCAAATCTGAGACAGTTGAGTGGGAGCCATTGTCACACTTTACATGGAAT
>NC_045174.1:22573989-22628989 GCF_900700415.2 Clupea harengus | reverse complement strand
CATGTGCTCAACCATGGTTTGAGCATGAGGGAGGCTGGCCAGAGGGTCCAACCAAATCTCATCCACTTCACAGTTGCTGCCATCATTAGAACCTTTAGGATGGAGAACAGGTACCAAAATCTATTTGCCTTGTGTACTGTAATACTGCATATCAATAGAATACAGTGTGCTCACAGTATTTGTATTTTGCAGGACTGAAAGAGAACCACACCGTGGAGGAAGAACACACACTTTCACAGCCGAACAGGAGACTGAAATTGTAAATATGGTTCGTGACAACAACGCTATCACACAAATACAAACTAGGGTCCTGGCTGACCATGCTACATTCAGGAACGTCCAGACCGTCAGCCTCTCTACATTGGACCGTATTCTTCGAAGGAATGCCATGCGGATGAAACAGGTGTTCAGGGTCCCATTCGACCGGAACACAGACCGCATCAAGGAGTTACGGCGAGAGTTTGTGTTTGTAAGTCCCCTACATTCAGCACTGACACATGCATGTATTGTACCTGTAATCCAATATTGTTCCTTTTCTACAGTGTCTCACTGTAGCCCACTGTGTTGACCTCTCTGTGTCCATACTGTAACTTGCATTCTCATGCTGTCTGTGTCAGCGGATCCAGGAGCATGACACAGCTAATGAGTTGTATGAGATTCATTGATGAGGTTGGATTCAACCTGGTGAAGAGGAGGCGACGGGGCAGAAATGTCATTGGCCAGCGGGCCATTGTTGAGGTCCCCGGCCAGCGTAGTGGGAACATCGCAATGTGTGCTGCAATGAACCACCATGGGATCCTGCACCGTCATGCCCACCTAGGGGCCTATAACACGGCCCGTCTCCTCGCCTTCCTGGATGGCCTGCGTGACCTGCTGGTACCACCTGGCCAGATAGATGACCCACAGGGCCGGGTCCCACTGCTCCAGGCCATGGAGGAGGCTTGTGGCGACGTGAGTGTTGAGGCCTGTCAGGGCTTCATGCGCCACTAGAGGCGTTTCTTCCAACGCTGCTTGGACAGGGATAAAACTTTTTTTGCTAAATATTTATGTGCTGTTTTATGTTTGACTATGAAAAAAGTAGGCCTACACTGAGACATTTTACCAAAGGAGAAATGGCTCATTCTCCAGAGTAATTGTCATTCATATGGTGTGTTCCATTTCTATGATTGTGTATTCAATTTTACACTTCAGTGTGCTGTAAATGCTTGGTAGTGTGCAGCAAATGCTTAGTTGTGTGTACTCAATGAATGGTATGTGTGTGTCCTTTGAAAATATGGCCGTGTGTACCAAATGAAAACAGGAGTTCCATTTTGTGAACAGTTAAGAGATTTGATAGCAAAGAGTCATCTTGCAAAGGGAGTGTCAGGTTTAGCATTTTGTGTGTGAGGTTTTCAGTTTTGTGTGTGCAGTTTTGAAAAAGCCGTTATTGTTTTGAGAAACGTGTGTTAACAATTGCGAAAAACTGTAATCAACAAACATATGTGTGTGTGTGTGTGTGTGTGTTTATGGATGTGTGTGTGTGTGTGACCATTAATAAACAAATTATGCTTCAGCAGTATATAGTTAACAGCAAGTTGATTATGTTTGTCTGTTGAGCGCTCACAACTGATATCTAATATCTGATCAAGCGTTATAGCTCTCTACTGCCATCTGCTGTGCAAATAGTGCATCTACAATTAAAATCATACCAATAATGACCCCTGACACATTTGTATAGCTTTGCATAAGTGTATATAACAAATAATAAAGTAATTGTATAGTTTTGCATGAATGTATATAACAAATAATAAAGTAATTGTATAGTTTTGCATGAATGTATATAACATATAATTAAGTAATTGTATAGTTTTGCATACATTTATATAAAAAATGATTGCAAACATCTCTCTTGTGGTGTCCAGTTTCCTCATTCTCTCTTTACAGTTTTTTACAATCATTTCCACACTTGTTTCAATACCATGTACAAACCTGAAACCTGTGTTTTCCCTGCACCTGCTGTTTGATATTGCAGGATTGAGTCAGATTATATACCACTGGCACATCTGATCCCTGTATAGATGAACATCCCACAGCAGTCCACACGGGGCAGTCAAACAGATACTGCCCATATACAGTGCCCTCCAGAATGATTGGCACCCTTAGTGAATATGAGCAAAACAGGCTATGAAAAAAATGTCTTTGCTGTTTATCCTCTTGGTCTTTCACTCAAATAATTCACAAAAATCTTACCTTTTCATTGAAGTAAAATTATTGAAAAAAAATTTAAATGTTGACATTAAATAAATGTTTTTCTCCAAAACATATGTGCCACAATTATTGGCACCCCTAGACAATCTTAAAATTAAAATCTACCTGAAATATTTTGCCAATCATGTTTTACATTTTTAAGTTCACCTGATTGATTAGGAACTCTTAAGTGGTCAACAATGACTTCCTGTTTCACTGGGGTATAAATATGAGTGTCACACAGGCCAAACTCCCTTAGCCACTCATTACTACGGGAAAGACCCAAGAACACAGTGACAATGTGCAACGAAAAGTTGTTGAGCTGCACAAATCAGGAAATGGATAAAAGAAAATCTCTAAACAGTTGAAAATACCCATTTCCACTATCATGGCAATAATTAAGAACTTTAACGCGACAGGAGATGTTAAGAATCAGCCATTGACCCCACGCACTGTGAGGAGGATGGCTTGAGTGGCAAAGGAATCTCCAAGGATCACAGCTGGAGAATTGCAGAGGTTAGTTGAGTCTTGGGTTAAGAAAGTCTCCAAAACTACCATCAGACGCCACCTACATCACCACTAGTTGTTTGGGAGGGTTGCCAGAAAAAAGCCTCTGCTGTCAATCAGCAACAAACTAAAGCGCCTACAGTTTGCCAAATGTTACTGGGACTTTCAATGGGACCGGGTTATATGGTCAGATGAGACCAAAATAGAGCTTTTTGGCAACAAACATCAAAGGTGGGTTTGGCGCAGACAGAAAGTTAGCCATACAGAAAAGCACCTTATACCCACTGTGAAGTATGGTGGCGGATATTTGATGTTGTGGGCTGTTTTGCTTCCAAAGGCCCCGGACATCTTGTTAGGATACATGGTATCATGGACTCCATCAAATACCAGCAGATAGTAAATGAAAACATAACAGCCTCTGCCAGGAAGCTTAAAATGGGCCGTGGTTGGACCTTCCAGCAGGACAATGATCCGAAGCACACCTCACAATCTACACAAAAATGGTTCACTGACCACAGAATAAAGGTTATGCCATGGCCATCACAGTCCCCCGACCTAAACCCCATATCAAATCTGTAATGAGCTGAAGAGGAGTGTCCACAAGCGTTGACCTCGGAATCTGAAGTACAGTGCCTTCCATAAGTATTCACCCCCTTGGATGTTTTACCCTTTTATTGCTTTTATAAATCAATCATGGTCAATATAAGTTGGCTTTTTTTTACCAAAAAATGACAAAAAAGCCCTCTTTCATGTCAAAGTGAAAAAAGATTTTTACACAGTAATAAAAATATGCAATGAAAAATAAGTGATTGCATAAGTATTCACCCCCTTTAAAGTAACTGACCTAATTCAACAGAGGTCCAGCCAATTGGTGCTAGTAGTCTCACAATTAGTGAAATGGGGATCAGTGTGCAGTGAATGTGTCTCAAGTGATTGTAGTGTAACGACACCTGTGTCTGGAAGGTCCATTCACAGGTCAGTATTCAGTAATCAGCTAATCTGGCTACATGGTTACACCATGAAGACAAAAGAACACTCCGAGCAACTCAGAGAAAAGGTTATTGAAAAGTATAAGTCAGGGGAAGCATACAAAAAAATGTCCAAGGCACTAAACATTCCCTGGAAATCTGTTAAATCCATCATCAAGAAATGGAAGGAATATGGCACATGTGTAAATCTGCCTTGAGCAGGCCGTCCTCACAAACTGAGTGACCGTGCAAGAAGGAGACTAGTGAGAGAGGCCACCAAGACACCTATGACTACTCTGAAGGAGTTACAAGCTTCAGCAGCTGAGATGGGAGAGACTGCATACAACAACTGTTGCCCGGGTTCTTCACCAATCAAAGCTTTATGGAAGAGAGCCACTGTTGAAAAAAAGCTCCACTTTTGTCTCATCAGACCACAGAACCTTCTTCCACTTGACCATGGAGTCTCCCAGATGCCTTTTGGCAAACTGTAGTCGATATTTGACATGAGTTATTTCAACAGTGGCTCTTCCTTAAAGCTTTGATTGGTGAAGAACCCGGGCAACAGTTGTTGTATGCAGAGTCTCTCCCATCTCAGCTCCTAACAGGTAATGTTACAACGAATACGTAATAGTAGGAGCAGTGGCAGAAGAGTCACGGCCGTTAAAATATATAATTTGTAAAGGCCAGCTTAGTATTTAACTGGGGAAAATGTAACAGCATATTTACTAGTTGTATATTTTATAAATGTCTTTCTGATGGCAAGATTTTAATTTGGGGTAAGTTTACCGTCTTGGCAGTGTAATATATCCTACCTTACTTAACTTATGTTACGTTCCGGCCGGCTCGTGACCGCAACATAAACATTGGAGGAAGGCAACAACGGTTTTCTTACAAAAGTTACGTGGAAGTTATTTAGTCCATACAATTCATAACTCAAACGACGTCTCTAGGGGGTAATACGTCTGTGCGCTGAATGCCAGCTCGAGAGAGAGAGAGAGAGAGAGAGATGTCCACCGGTCCTTTTTATCCTCCACACCTTCCCAGGTCAATCAAGCAATCATCCGTCCCCACTGTTGCCTGGTGGCCATTCATGGCCACTACAACATCTGCAGGGGCGCAGGGGTCGTAACAACTTAACAAAGAAAGGTTTAAAATGGCGATTTTCATGAAGTGTTTATATAGGCTAGATCGATGTGATGGGCCTTGTGAAGGTTATTGTTTCAACGTCTTGAAGCCTCGATATAACTAGCCTATTTATTCTGTGTGTTTACTAAATAGCCTACTGTGGGACATGTAGACCTGAGGTTGTACATTTAATATAGGCCCAAACTGCAATATTTCTAGCAGGCTTTTGTTTGGCGAATGGGGTATCAGTTACTATAGTAACATAAAGTGCCCCGAGCAGCCCCTGTGCCAGATCAGGGCCACATTAGGGCCAGATCAGAGCCATATTAGGGCCAGATCAGGGCCAGATCAGGGCCATATTAGGGCCAGATCAGGGCCATATTAGGGCCATATTAGGGCCAGATCAGGGCCATATTAGGGCCAGGTCGGCTCCGGTGTCAGCTTCCATTTAGCGCCATCTGACCAGTGGTCAATCAGTCAGCATCCAAATCCTCACTGCTGGTCTAGATCATCAGTATTCAGTGTGTGTGTTTCTCTTTTTCTCCAGCCATGTCCCGGCGAAGTATGAGATTACTGACGAGCGGTTATTACCGCCCGGACGGTGAAATGAACCAGCGCAGCAACTCTCACCAGGTGTGTTACCGAGAGAGCCCTGTCAGGTGTGTGTGTGTGTGTGTGTGTGTGTATGCTTTAAGAGTACAATGTGAGTATGTGAGTTTATTATTTGTACATGTGTTTGTATGAAGTTAGCTAATCAAATCCCTCCCTCCAATACACACACACACACACACACACACACACACACACACACACACACACACACACACACACACACACACATGCAGGGTGTTTAAGAGGAGGACCGGCTCTCGGAGTCAGACTCTGTCCCATAACGGGTCACAGGTGACCACTCCCTCCCTCTCCCGTACCGCATCTCACACGGCAACACCCTGCCTCTCCTTCAGCTCTCTGGCCACCGAGGCATCTTTGAGAGGTCACACACACACACACACACACACACACACACACACACACACACACACACACACACACACACACACACACACACACACACACACTTGGCCTTATAGACCGAGGCCCCTATTTTGAGGACGATGACGGCTGGCAGAAAAGGTGAGATCGATGTGTTTTGGATCTCCTCCACACACTCACACTCACACACACACACACACACTCACACACAACACACACACTCACACTCACACATGCCCAACACACACACTCACACTCACACACACACACGATGTGCATGACAAAGTGCGTGCGTGCGCATGTGTGTAGGTTTCTGGTATTGGTACCCTGCTCTCACCACTCTCCTGATGGTTGCTGAACCTGCCTGGCCTGGATACAGCACATCTACCCTTGGCATGAACACGGTAGGTCTGTCAGCAGAAACAACCACAGCAGATAACAGCTGACTGGACCACATGTGGTTCGGATCTGATCAACCACAGCAGAGAACAGCTGACTGGACCACATGTGGTTCTGATCTGATCAACCACAGCAGATAACAGCTGATTGGACCACATCTGGTCCTGATGCGGGTCAGCTCTGAGCCATAGTCAGACAGAGTCTGCTGGTTCTGACGTGAGGAGAGGAAGTAAACACTGCTGATTGTGTTTCTGCTGCAGGACCCAAGGATTGTGACGGATTTCAACGTGTTCCGTAAGGAAGTCCTGGACCGCATCCACCAAGGAGAGGCCAAATGGAAGGAAAGCTGGACTACAGAACTGGATGGTGTTAAGGTGTGTGTGTGTGTGTGTGTGTGTGTGTGTGTGTGTGTGTGTGTGTGTGTGTGTGTGTGTGTGAGAGAGAGTTTCTAAATTGTCAGGTTAAAGTATGAATAAAATGGATAGGTGTCTGATCCAAACACACACAAGAGCGCTACATTGTGCCTCCTTCTCTTCCTCATGTAGCGAGAGATCGGCCTTCTGAAGGAGGATGGAGAGAGACACAGGCGCATGTCTGAGGTGAGGCTCTCTGCCAAACATCACAACAAACTCTGAGTTTGGAATGGAAATGGATTAATGTGAAGACTTAAGGATTATCAATGAATGAATCTCTTCTTTTTCTTCTCAGATCATGAGAGCGGAAATGACTAACTTTAAGGATGTGGCAAAAAAGTGAGCTTGTCATCACAATTGCCCACGTATCTGTGTGTGTGTGTGTGCTGTATGTGTGTGAAACTATGTGTGATGAATTTGTCAGCTTGTGTAATAGGTGAACATTATGATCATGAATGATTTATATGTATGACTTGAAGCATTTCCTTTCTGACTGTGTGCTTCAGTGTCTTCCATTGTGAATCATCTGAAATACTGCTGGTCTATGCCCTGATCTCATGATCTTGTCTCCTCAGTAATGACATTGACCAGCAGACTTGGGTGACTAAAAAGGTCACTGGTGTGGCCCAAAAGGTAGCTAAACTCAAGGACAGTGTGTCGTACCTCAGAACTGCCCATCACAACCTCGAACAACGCCTGGATGGTCAAGAAAACACCAATGCTCAGGTACTTTATCACTCACTCACTCACACACAAAAACAAAAACACACACACAGAGATTAGTTTAGGAATGGTTTATTTGTAAAATGTTACACAGTAGCGTCATAGCAACCATGTAATAACTCCTCCCCTTCCCATTCTAATTAGCTGAAGAAGGAGCTCAATGATTGGCTGAAGCGAGAGCTCCGAGCAGGTCTTGGACAGGATGCAGGAAGCATTGTTCTGCGTCCTGAACTGCAGGGGGCGCTGGAGGCTCTGGAGAAGAGGCTGCTGCAGCATCTGGCTGAAGAGCTGCACAAGGAATGTGGCAACATGTGGAGGATTGTGGGAGAGAGCCTGCAGAATGAAGGACTAGGCTCCATAACGGTCAAGGTGTGCAGCCATTTTGGGAAGGTCTTCTGAATTAAAAGAAACTTGTAATACAAAACATTTTTACTTTTCATGGGTACTTTCATTGTGTTAAGTTTTCTTTTGATAGGAGTAAAGGAAAAAACTAAAAATGTTGGGGTGTATTGTTGCCTGGCATTATTAGAACACATCTCGGATTGATGAGAATTAAACATATTTCCTCAACTAGGATTTCTTAGGACTTTTAGTATTTTGTTCTGGACACCTCATAGAAATGATCTATGCTGAAAAAAAATATTTTACAATAATTCTATTTTTGGCTCCAAAATGGGTTACTTTGCCTGGACTATTATACAAGTAACAGTTTATGCACATGCACACACACACACACACACACTTATGCACATACACATACATGCACACAGTTAACTGACTCTGGCGTGTGTCTGTGTGTCTGTCAGCCTGAGATGCACCCTGGGAAGTGCTGGGCGTTTAAGGGCAGTCAGGGTTTCCTCACCATCGCCCTGTCCCTCCCTGTGCGCGTCACACACGTCACCTTGGAGCACATCCCCAAGAGCCTCTCCCCCACCGGACGCATCGACAGCGCCACTCGAGAGTCTCAGACGCCCCTTTACCAACACACTACGGCAACAGATTGGTTAAAGACACGGATGGATGCTCTTAAATAACTTGATCAAAAGCATTATATGACTTTCTGAAGAGTGATTTATGTATTGAGTAAAGTGTGTGTGTGTGTGTCTTTTTGTCTGTGTGTGTGTGTGTGTGTGTGTGTGTGTGTCTGTCTGTCTGTCTGTTTGTCTGTGTGTGTGTGTGTGTGTTTGTGTGTGTGTGTGTTTGCATTCATCTCTTGGATCTCTTCTTTCAAACTAAAACTAGTATGTTTCAAGTGTTTATTTATGAGTGTTGAATTTCTATGAAGTTTTGCTTTTGTTGCTGTTATCATAGTCAGCGGTACGTGCTAATAATTACATCAATCCCTGTTCCTCACTTGACACTAGACATTTGTATTTTTCACTGCAGAGTTCCGTATCCACTGGCCACTAAATGTACAGTATATCCCACTTGTTTTAGCATGTTTTCACATTTTAGTTTTAAAGCACTGAAAAATAAGTAACGTCTGATTGGGATCAGCCGGATAGCAGAGTGGGCAGCGCCATCTTCACTTCAATGGGCGGAAACAAACTGAATTGTTGTTTGAAACATGTTCCACTTCTCCAGAAGAAGTGACTAATTTTGAAAGGTAGTCTGTAGAACGCATTTCAGCCAGAATAATCATTTCTACCATTTCACCAGCAGGGGGCGAACTGCCTGAGGTGAACCCAACACTGCCTCGGTGTGCTCAGTGTTCAGAAGGAAAGTGGAAGTTGTTCTGCAGCTGTTGATCTTCCTCTCGGTGTTGCCAACTTAGCGACTTTTTTCGCTATATCTGGCGACTTTCCAGACCCCCTTGGCGACTTAATTAGCAAAAAACGACTAGCGACAAATCTAGCGACTTTTTTTTGTCATTTGGTGGATTATTGTGTTGACAAAGCAATGCAAAAGCATCTCACATATCGCGTTCTGCAGTTCACGTTACAACCGATCTCACGAGAGCTGAGTACAGCGAGGGCTGTGGTTGTCTCCTCTCCCCCCACACAGCGCCTGCGCATCCAGTCTGACTAGATAGCAGCAAAATATTAGAACTTTGTATTCGCGGGAAAAATATTAGAACTTTGTATTCGCGGGCAAATTGTACCTCTCTCAGCTTATTTGCATATTATGCAAGTTAGTTGATTACGTCATCTAGCGACTTCTGGCGACTTTTCGGAGAGCTAACAGCTACTTTCCTTACAGAAAAGTTGGCAACACTGCGCACAACGCGGAACTTAGTGTCGGCGGGTCTCGTCTTGAGCCCTCTCCGTTCACTCGACGCGCGATGAAGAGAAGCAGTTGGTGAGACTCCCAGCCTCCCTGCAGAGGAGTAAGACAACTGCGGGCATCTCCACACGGATACAAACACCATCAGGTGGGCAAAGAACTTCGACCCGGCAGAGTTGGTGTAATGTTTTCACAAAACTCGGTTATTTCCGGATAAGAATGAAACCGATGCAACGACAGTTAGGGCGTAGGCTATCCTATGACAGTTCCCTACCTTTCACATTTTTTTAAAAGCACACAGTTGGTTTGGTTAGACAGCGGTAGTAGTAGGCTACCGTTTTTTTTGTTTCTGTTTGGAAGGAGAATAGCCTATAGGTCAAGGAGTCCGTCAGGGACTTCCTTCAGTAGCCTGCGAGTTCACAAAGCTAGACGTAGGCCTACCGCTGTGGTGCGTAATATGACCGCCGCATTTAGTGAGAGAAGGAGCAAGAATGAAAGGAAATAAGAAGATATTTTCCGTTCGAAGAAAAATGTGTAATCTCAAATGATAGCATTCCTGGTAACAATAGACAATTCTAACAATTCTGAGTGAAAGTTTAAGGAACTACATGTGTGAATGTGGTGGCTGTGCACTGATAGGGTGAGTTACTTCCTGTCAGTTACGTTCTGCGACGATCTATGGATATAAGGATGAGTGTAACATATATATTCTTCTGCTGAATGTAAGCGTTTTGTGAAATGACATACATTAACCATATGAGCTTCATAGCATACATGTGCTTGGCATTTATTCACGGAGTTTTGAGGAATATGTATGTATATACAAAATGTAGGTGTATTTGTTTAAGCTAAGAACATGTTTGAAAACATGGGTATAGGCGTAGATAGTTGCAGATTGCAACCAACCAATATACCGTAGCCCTCAACCCTCCGTTTTCAAGCATGTATTAGGGAATTAGTAGCGACAACAAACACCCCAACAACAACAACAAAAAAGAATAAAGATTTATTGTTGTTTAAACTGAGTTTTCCTCTGTTCAGTGATCAGTGTTCAGACCAGATATTCACTTTGACACGCATTTGATATGGATTGCTGCTTTGAAAGTCCCCAGTTGGCTTATTTTACTGCTGCTATTCAAAATCATTTAGGTATCCACCCCTCAAATTTAACTGAACAGAAAACGACAGCACAAGCCAATATTAGTGAGAAGCAACACTCCCTCCTGTCAGATGTAAGGTAAAAATAAAGAAGATAAAGATATTTGAATTGTTTCAAAATCAGGGAATATGTACGTCACCATGATATTGAATATTCGGACATTTTACAATACAATCTGAATCTCCAATCTACATTAAAGTTTAATTCAGATCCATCAATATCATGCGCATCCAAGTGAATTTAATTATAAGTAAACAAAGCTGTATTTACAAAAATACAGATGATACTGTGACTGCATGCATATGAAAGTGTTTCATTCCAACAAACATCCATCCAAAACGATGACAAATTGATGTATTTCCAGTAAATTCAATATAGTAGCCCTTGTTCTGCATTGGTCAGTACTTTCTCTAATGAAATGCATAGCAGCTTTTCTATGTGCACAGACTCAGTTAAATGTTCCCTGTTTAGAACCTACATAACACCATTGTACACTGCTCAGTTGTGGTCTAAGTACAGGAAAAGGAGTATACAGAGACTGAAAGTAGCTTACAATGATGGTTTTAGATTGCTGCTTCATGTGCCTAGGTGGCATAGTGCTAGTCAGTTGTTTGTATCTAAGCATGTACCAACCTGTGAGGCGCTCTTGAGACAATTGATGTATGGTTTCATGTGTCGATTGGACAAATCTGAGAACTGTATAGTAGAGGCTCTGGTCAACCCTCTAAAGAGCTGCTATCGATTTACTTCGACATTAAGACGACATTGGCACAAAAGTCTTCATACTTTTTAATGAACTGTATTATGTATTTTCTTGTTTTTCTCTCTTTTTTTATAGTTGTATGTCTGTTATTTTATATGGAACTTGGCGTCTGAAATAAAGATTTATATATATCAGAATTATCTTAGGGAAACTGACCCCCGGGACTTGGGGTAGCCACAACTGTACACAAGTCAAGTCAAAGTCAAAGTGTTTATTGTCGCATACACCAAATTTCTTCAGCGCAGCGAAATTCTTATGACTTGGCAGCCAACATCTACGCAGTAGACGGCATACAACAGGTAACACAAATAACATATACCAAAATAACATACCAGAAATAACATATAACATATAACATATAGCAAATAACATATAACAAGTAACAACAGTTTAAAATACAGAAGGGCAGTTTCCAGGGTGGGGAATATTAAATTAAATAAGATAAAAAAATGTGGGTTTATATATATATGTAGCAAGTGTATTTGTATGGGTGTGAAGTACAAGGTGATGGCGACTGTTCAGTGTTGCTGATTCAGCAGCCTAACAGCCTGGGGGTAAAAACTGTTTGTGAGTCTGGTAGTCCGTGCTCGGATGCTCCGGTAGCGTCTACCAGACGGCAGCAGTGTGAATAGACCATAGCCTGGGTGGCTGTGGTCCTTGACAATGTTCCGTGCTTTTCTCAGGCATCTACTGTTGTAGATGCCCTGCACGGAAGGGAGATGGCCGCCGATGATACGCTCCGCTGTCTTCACCACCCTCTGCAGGGCCTTGCGATCGGCAGCGGAGCAGCTACCATACCAGGCAGTGATGCAGCCTGAGAGGATGCTCTCAATGGTGCATCTATAAAAGTTTTTTAGTGTTTTAGAAGACATGCCAAACTTCTTGAGTCTCCTCAAGAAGTAAAGCCACTTCTGTGCAGTTTTGACCGCCGAGTCCGCTTGCATGGACCAGGTGAGGTCATCCTTGATGTACACACCGAGGAATTTGAAGTTGGAGACTCTCTCCACTGCAGCTCCCTCGATGTGTATGGTGTTGTGACCCCCCCTCTGTAGCTTCCTGAAATCCACAATCATCTCCTTGGTTTTGCAGATGTTTAGAGACAGGTTGTTGTCTTGGCACCATGCTGCCAAGCCCCTTACCTCATCTCTATAGGCGGTCTCATCGTTGTTAGAGATGAGACCCAGGATGGTAGTGTCGTCTGCAAACTTCAGGATGATGTTGGAACTGTGTGTTGCCACACAGTCCTGTGTGTACAGGGAGTACAGGAGGGGACTGAGTACGCAGCCCTGGGGGGCCCCGGTACTCAGGGTCAGTGAGGAGGAGGTGTGCTTGCCCATTCTCACCACCTGGGGTCTGCTCGTCAGGAAGTCCAGGATCCAGTTGCACAGGGGTGTTTTAAGACCCAGGCTCCTGAGCTTCGGGACGAGCTTGGCAGGCACAATAGTGTTGAATGCTGAGCTGTAATCCACAAACAGCATTCTCACATATGTGTTGCCCTTTTCCAGGTGGGAGAGAGTGGTGTGTGTTGCAAGGGCGATGGCATCATCTGTTGATCTGTTTGTGCGGTACGCAAACTGAAAGGGGTCCAGGGTGTTTGGAAGGGTGGAGCAGATGTGGGTTCTGACCAGCCGCTCGAAGCACTTCATAATGGTGGAGGTCAGTGCTACGGGGCGGTAGTCATTTAGGCAGGTGATGGATGATTTCTTTGGTATGGGGATGATGGTTGCCTGCTTGAAGCAGGTGGGGACTTCAGACAGATGTAGTGAGAGGTTGAATATGGAGGTGAATACCTCCGCTAGCTGGTCTTTAATTTACTTGCTCTAATTGTCTTTAATACAAGCAGGTTTGAGTCTCTGGGCTAATGCCTTTGATTAATGCTAATGTTAACCTAATTTTACGTCAATGAGTTGTGCCCCAATTAAGGGCTTGATCACTGCTTATATGAATATTTTAACAATAAATTAACTTTTAAAAGTTTTGTATACAGCAAATCAATGATGTGTGTATATAACACAAATAATTCACACTTCTTAATCAAAGGTGTGTTTGCGGCTCTGGCAACGTGTTGTTGATATTTGAGCTCAACAGCCAATCAAGTTACACCCCTCCCTTTCATGCTCCTGAAGCAACGTGTTGATTGGCTGTAATTGTGTATGTCTCGGTCCGAGCCACGTCTGTTTCCAATTTCAGAGCCAGAACTCCTTTTAATTATTTATTTATTTGTGTGTGTGTGTGTGTGGGTGTGTGTGTGTGTGTGTGTGTGTGTGTGTTTACAGACGTGATGGACTCTGATGAACCAGATGTGAAGAAGAAGAAGAGGAGCGGAGCCTCTGAAGGGGGCGTGTCTACATGTGACTCTGAAGGGGGCGTGTCTACATGTGACTCTGACAGGTCGGTAAATAATTTAGTTTGGAAAGCAGTATGTGCCAAAAACAACCAGTTAACCCCAGTGACCCACTACCTCATCAGCTGTTTGACCAGATTGAGAATTGCTGTTTAGAACAAGCATACATGTTGATCCAGATGGACACCTTGAGGTTGCATTCTCCAATCCTACGGTACCCCAAGCCATTTCCTAACTGCCCTATTCATGACTTTGGCAAATTTCTCCAGCTCTGAAATTGCAACTTCATACAGTCAAAGGCCAGCTTACGCATGACAAAAGCCCAAACTGTGAGCACCACAACTTCAGTTTACCAGTCAAGAAGGACTTATCAGTAATACTGCTAGACTTAACAATTCATTTTCTATGGTCTGAAACCTGTCCTCGGTCACTCAGTGTGGAATTGTACCACCTGCCTAAACTCTTCACTGGTTTTTCCACAAGAGAAGGAATCACCTCACCATCAATATAAAACCTCTCTTCCACCATTTTTCACTTACTGATAGAAACACTTTAACATTGATGCAATTCCATTCCTTGACTTCAGAGGACCCTGGCTATCTAACCTTTGGTTTCTGCCCATTACATGTTTCCTTCTTAGTCTGCTTGTTTTGTCTATGCTGTTCACCAGCTGCATGATGCCTGCCAACATGAAGAGCTTTCTCCTTATTCCCCAAAATGGCCGTAAAGGTGTGCATCCCCTTTCTCGTAGTCAAAGCCATGCCAAAGTCCAAAGCCATGTGGTCTGGCTGTGAGTCATCTTCCATCCCTGCCCTCGCTGACTCTAGGGTTATTGTTTTGGTTTGTTCTTCTGTTCTTAGTTGGGTGCATCTACTTGGCTCTATCAGCCACAGATGCTGCTGCTACAGGTTGCTAGCCCAAAGCAGCCCCAGTGGGGTCTATTCCCTCCTGACAGCTGGATTTATGTATTTTGTATATGTATTTTGTATTGTTTGTGTGTGTGTGGGTGTGGTGACCAGGATAGTCTTTCCGAGGGAGGTGTGAGAATACTCACTTTAGGGTAATGTTGTGTTAACAGCGTCCAGCAGGGGGCATCAGAAACACAGTCCAAGAGGACAGACGAGACAAAGAGGCACTCTGCTGAAGAACACAGGTGAGATCATGGATGACATTCTGTCTGGCAGTCACCAAAATCCTCTTCAAACCGCCTTTGATTCTGTTTATGCCAGTAACTTTCTAGAACCCTCTTTACGCTGTTATATGTATTTTCCCTAGTGGCTCTTCTGAACTGAGCATTCATTGTTGCTATAGTACTAGTTATGATGTGATTTATTCTGTTTGTGTGAAGGAACCTTACTGTGTTGTAACAATGAGTATATGAGTGAAATAAATGTAATTGTTTGTCAGTCACCTGCAAACTGACCCTCCATGTCTGTCAGTGTCTATTACAGTCTAGAACCCCCCTGCATATTCACATTGTGATGCCTGCAGTAGACTGATAACTTCTCTCTGTTCATCATCTGCTTGTTTCCATTGCTTCTTCAGCTGCCTCCTTTCTCAAATCAGCCTCTCTATCTCAACCTGTCATCTTGACTTGTCTTGACCTTGCTTCTCCTTTCTTTCTGACAAACTCCATATCTTTCCATGCCATAATTATAGATGACCTCACCCTTCCAATTCAATTCATACTCTGCTGTATCCTTCAAAACTTCTAAAATTCCTTTTAAATCAACATTGATTAAATTCCTTTTCTTGACTTCAGAGGACCCTGGCTATCTAACCTTTGGTTTCTGCTCATAACATGTTTCCTTCTTAGTCTGCTTGGTTTGTCTATGTTGTTCACCAGCTGCATGATGCCTGCCAACATGAAGAGCTTTCTTCTTATTCCCCAAAATGGCCGCAAAGGTGTGCATCCCTCTATCAGCCACAGATGCTGCTGCTACAAGTTGCTAGCCCAAAGCAGCCCCAGTGGGGTCTATTCCCTCCTGACAGCTGTATTTATGTAATTTGTATTGTTTGTGCGTGTGTGTGTGTTAGGGTGTGTTGACCAGGATGGTCTTTCCGAGGGAGGTGTGAGAATACTCACTTTAGGGTTATGTTGTGTTAACAGCGTCCAGCAGGGGGCATCAGACACCAAGAGGACGGACGAGACAGAGAGGGACTCTGCTGAAGAACACAGGTGAGATCATAGATGACATTCTGTCAGGCAGTCACCAAAATCCTCTTCAAACCACCTTTGATTCTGTTTATGCCAGTAACTTTCTAGAACCCTCTTTACGCTGTTATATGTATTTTCCCTAGTGGCTCTTCTGAACTGAGCATTCATTGTTGCTATAGTATTAGTTATAATGTGATTTATCCTCTTGATGTGAAGGAACCCTACTGTGTTGTAGCGATGAGTATATGAGCTCTTCTGAACTGAGCATTGATTGTTCCTGTAGTATTTTTTATGATGTGATTGGTTCCTTCACATGAACAAAATCATACTTTGTCTTAACGATGAATATATGAGTGAAATAAATGTAATTGTTTGTCAGTCACCTGCAAACTGACCCTCCATGTCTGTCAGTGTCTATTACAGTCTAGAACCCCCCTGCATATTCACATTGTGATCATATTGAAAAACCCCACTGTGTCTGTTCAGTGTGTTTATGAGAGAACATTACTACATTATTAGGGGTGGGGGAAAAAAATCGATTTTTCGATTTCTCTCGATTCTCTTTAGAACGATTCTGTCTCGATTCAGAAAAGTTCATAATCGATTTTTTAATTAAAAAAAAAAAAATTAATATTTATTTTTTTTTTTTTTTACATATTCATTTTGTGTTGAAATGCAAGCTGCATCGATTATTGCATTGTTCATAGAAAGTCATAATTGTGACAAGGAAAAACTTTTTCTCTAATAAAAAAAATAGATCTGTTGATTTATCAAACACAAAGTAGGAAGTGATTTGAGACTCTAAGTAGCAAATTCAAATGTTTTAAAAATTGAGATGCATCGATAACCGTTTTTATCGGTTTAGAATTGATAATCGATAATCGGTTTAGAATCGAGAATCGGTTTAGAATCGAGAATCGGTTTAGAATCGAATCGTTGACCTCTGAATCGGAATCGAATCGAATCGTGAGGTGCCAAGAGATTCCCACCCCTATACATTATGGTGACATGAGCTTTAGTCCGCTCTAATAGATGTGAAGCTAATATATTACAACAGATAGACATTCTGAATCTAGTAGGAATATTGTGATTATATTTAGTTGATTATGTTAATATTTTCATTGGTGACGTGTGTGTGTGTGAGTTGTTTGATTCTGTCATTGATCTAGATGGACACCAGAAGAGGCAGAGGTCCGTGAGAAACTCAGATCCACTCTGAAGGGGAAATTTCAGCATCTGGCTGAGGGAGTACCACATCAGGGTGACACCAGACTCCTCCATGAGATCTACACAGATCTCTACATCACAGAGGGGGGAAGAGGAGGGGTCAATAATGAACATGAGGTCAGACAGATAGAGAGAGCATCCAGGAGAGAAGCAGATCGAGGCAGACCAATCAAATGCAGTGACATCTTTAAACCCTTATCTGGACAAGACAAACACATCAGAACAGTGCTTACAGAGGGAGTGGCTGGCATTGGAAAAACAATCTCTGTGCAGAAGTTCATTCTAGACTGGGCTGAAGGAAAAGCCAATCAGGATGTCTACTTAATATTTCCTCTTCCTTTCCGAGAGCTGAACCTGATGAAGGAGAAGAAAATCAGTCTGGCGGAGCTACTTCAACACTTTCACCCAGAAATAAAAAATCAACCAATCTTCAGCAGTTCAGAGCACATGTTTATCTTTGATGGTCTGGATGAGTGTCGACTTCCTCTAGATTTCCACTCCAACCCAAGGTGTTGTGATGTGACAGAGCCAGCCTCAGTGGACGTGCTGCTGACAAACCTCATCAAGGGGAATCTGCTTCCTTCTGCTCGCCTCTGGATCACCACCCGACCAGCAGCAGCTCATCTGATCCCCCCTAAGTGTGTGAACCAGCTGACTGAAATAAGAGGATTCAACAACTCACAGAAAGAGGAGTACTTTGGGAAGAGAATCAGTGATGAGAATTTGGCTAACAGAACCATCACACACCTGAAGTCATCCAGGAGCCTCTACATCATGTGCCACATTCCAGTCTTCTGCTGGATTACCGCCACTGTTGTGGAGAGAACTTCAGATGAATCGGGGAGTGTACAAATGCCAAGGACTCTAACTCAAATGTACACACACTTCCTGATCATTCAGACAAGCATGAAAAAGCACAAGTACACAGGGAGAAATGAGACAGATGAAGAGATTATTTTCAAACTGGGGAAACTGGCTTTCCAACAACTGGAGAATGGCAATCTGATCTTCTATGAGGAAGACCTGAGAGAGTGTGGCATTGATGTCACAGAAGCGTCAGTGTACTCAGGAGTGTGTACTCAGATCTTCAGAGAGGAGGCTGGGCTGTACCAGGGGAAGGTGTTCAGCTTTGTGCATCTGAGCATTCAGGAGTATCTTGCAGCTTTATATGTGTTCCTCTGCTTCAGCAACACAGAGAGAAACATGCCTGACCAACAGCAAACCTCTCAGCTCTCTGCTCTGTTCAGAGCTTCAACACTTCATGACCTACACACGACTGCAGTGGATCTGGCCTTACAGAGTGAGAACGGACACCTGGACCTTTTCCTCCGCTTCCTTCTTGGCCTCTCTCTGGAGTCCAATCAGAATCTCCTAAGGCACCTACTGCCACAGACAAGAAGCCAATCACAGAGCCCAGAGCAAACAGTTCAGTATGTCAAGGAGAAGATCAGAGACGAGGCGATCAGAGACGAGGATACTTCAGACAGAGGGGTTAACCTGTTCTACTGTCTTAATGAGTTGAATCACCATGCTGTAGTAGAGGTCATTGACAGGAGCTCAGGAACTCTGTCTGTAGTCATGCTCTTACCAGGACAGTGGAAGACTAAGAGGTTTAAGTTTGAGATTTCAGGAGATCACCTGGATGAGTTTGATCTGCAGAAGTACATAAAGACACCAGAGGAAGATCTGACTGAACTCCTCAGTCCAGATGAATTTCTTCAGAGGCTGGTGCCAGTGGTCACATCAGCTTGGTAAGTACATTACTGAGAGAGGTAGAGTGACAGTGACAGAGTCTGTGTTTGTTTGTGTGTGTGTGTGTGTGTGTGTGTGTGTGTGTGTGTGGCATCTTGTGACGGATGGAGGACACAGTGTGTGTATTTGTGTGTGTTGAATTAATGAATTAATATATGTGGGATACCCATGATGAGTGGTGTGTGTGTGGGTGTGTGTGTGTGTGTGGCATCTTGTGACAAGTGGAGGACACAGTGTATGTATTTGTGTGTGTTGAATTAATTAATTAATATATGTGGGGTACCCATGATGAGTGGTGTGTGTGCGTGTGTGTGTGCCATGATGTGTGTGTGTGTGTCTGTGTGTGTTATGAGGTGCTCCCTTTAATGGGTGTGTGTGTGTCTCAGTGGCCCCCTGTGATGATTGAAGGATGATGCCATGCAGTGTGTGAGGGACAGCATTTGATGTGGAGGAAGGGGTGTGTGTGTGTTTGTGTGTGTGCCATGATGTGTGTGTGTGTGTGTGTGTGTTAGGGGGTGCTCTCTTTAATGGGTGTGTGTGTGTCTCAGTGGGTCCCTGTGATGAGTGAAGGATGATGATGCAGTGTGTGAGGGACACCATTTGATGTGGAGGAAGGGCTGTGTGTGTGTCGAGCACCTAGCATGTGTATGCGTCTGTTTGTATGTTTGATACCCTGTGGAGTGAGTCACGGTGAGTGTGTGTAGGCCTGTGTTTGTGTGTGTGTGTGTGTGTGTGATTGGCACTCTGTGGCACATCCCTTTGAATGCATAACTGTTGATTGCATGGGTTCACTGCCCAAGTTTAAGTCTGGCCGTCAATTTGTGTTGACCATTATGTGCGCTGCAACCCTCTATCCTGAAGCCATCCCCAAAAGCGGTGGTGAGGGGACTGATTGGGTTTCATTCAGTCTGATCAGGGTTCTAATTTTACTCTTAAACTGTTTGCACAAGTTGTGAGAGAAGTGGGGGAGTCTCAGGGCACTTTAGAGTGTTTTCATCAGACGCTGAAAACGATGCTGCGCACATACTGTGTCGACACGAATACAGACTGGGAAGAGAGACGGCCTCTTCTAATTATGTCCCCTCATGTCAAAACATGATTTAGAAAAACTCATTCATGCCTTTATCTGCAGCAGGGTTGACCACTGCAATGGTCTTTTCACAGGCCTCCCTAAAAAGGCCAAACAGCTTCATCTTGTGAAAAATAATTGACCATAGTATTACAATACTTACACAAGCTTCTAGTAAGTCACAGAATTGACTTTAAAGTACTGCTGCTTATTCATAAGTCACTTAATGGGACAGGACCAAATTCCAAGTTTCCAGGCAGGTGACCCGGTGCTTGTGTTACTCCTTGTCTGGGTCGGCGCTGCAAGTGACATTTTCTGGGCCCTATAAAGTGAGTGTCGGGTTTGTTAAACCGACTATATAGTCTGCACTCCTGATCGTAAGAGACAATCTAGAGTGTGCCACATAAACATGTTGAAACCTTATGTTGTCAGGGCTTCCAGTAATAAGGCTGAAAGGGTATGTACAGCAGGAGAATCTGTACCTGTTGCTTTAGTGACCACACAGACTTACTGTCCTGAGGCAGATGGGCTAGCTAGAGGGGACGCTGTACTCTATGGTGATATAATGATCGATGAACTACGGTGTGTCTCAGTGGATTCCTGTGATGAGTGAAGGATGATGACATGCAGTGTTTGAGGGACACCATTTGATGTGGAGGAAGGGGTGTGTGTGCGTGTGCGTGTGTGTTAGAATCCCAAACATTAGTGCCCCTATGTTGGTGCAACACAGTCTGTGACTCTGTGTGTGTGTATGTGTCCCTGTCTCGTGCTGAGTAAGGGGTATAGTGTGTATTACCCCTTGGTGTGTGTGTGTCTGTGTGTGTGTGTGTGTGTGTGTGTGTGTGTGTGTGAGTGTGTGAGAGTAGAGTGGTGCTAGAAATTGGGTGAACCTCTTAGATATTCCTGAGAATCTGCATGAATATGACCTGAGTTGTGAGTGTCTCAGTGGATTCCTGTGATGAGTGAAGGATGATGACATGCAGTGTGTGAGGGACACCATTTGATGTGGAGGATGGGGTGTGTGTGTGTGTGTGTGTGTGTGTGTGTGTGTGTGTGTGTGTGTGTGTGTGTGTGTGTGTGTGTGTGTGTGTGTGTGTGTGTGTGTGTGTGTGTTAGGGGCACTAATGTATGGGATTCTATGATAGAATCTAAATGAGCACGCCAAAGTTGAAGAAGGGACCGGAGGACGTAGTCGGGTTTCTGGAGTTTATTTCGGCGTGGAGACCCCCTCTCAGCTGGTGCTCAGAGAAAGGCCTATCTTATTGTAGAGTATCTTGGTATTTATACAATTCAGTAATTTAGAATACAATAGGGGAGAAGTGAGAGGAAGGGGGAGACAGTGGGGTGAGGGGTTCACCTGTGGGGGGGAGGGGGGTGATAACAGGGTACAAAGGGTGATAGCAGGAAGGAGGCTATCTAGGGGGGAAGGGGTTCACATGCCATTTGTTCAGGTCTCAGTGAGACAGACAGAGTACACATCCAAGAATGAGTTACAGATACAAAATGAGGCTACACTTAGTTACAACAACAGAATATCAATATTTCCGGTTCCATCAGATGCAACACAGTCTGTGATTGTGTGTGTGTGTGTCTATGTGTCCCTGTTTCGTGCAGAGTAAGGGGTATAGTGTGTAGTACCCCTTGGTGTGTCTGTGTCTGTGATGAATTAATGAATGAATGAATTCATTAATGAATGAATATGTGTGTGAGAAGGTGAAATCCCTCCCCCTTCTCACTGTGGCCCAAAGGGGGAGAAGGACTGGACTCCCCTACCTGAATGGTTGGGTCCGGGTTCCCCCACCTCTGTGGAGGGGTCCAATTGACTCTAATTGGACCAATTAAGCCCTTGGGCGGCCTTATTTAAGGTGCACCTCATTACTGAATGAGGGAGAGACAGACTGAACATGCTGTGAGAGAGAGCTGTGAGAGAGAGCTGTGAGAGAGAGAGAGCTGTGTGAGAGAGAGAGCTGTGTGAGAGAGAGAGCTGTGAGAGAGAGCTGTGAGAGAGAGCTGTGTGAGAGAGAGCTGTGAGAGAGAGAGAGCTGTGAGAGAGAGAGAGAGCTGTGAGCGAGTGAGAGCTGTGTGAGAGAGAGAGAGCTGTGTGAGAGAGAGAGCTGTGTGAGAGAGAGAGCTGTGAGAGAGAGAGCTGTGAGAGAGAGAGCTGTGTGAGAGAGAGCTGTGTGAGAGAGAGCTGTGTGAGAGAGAGCTGTGAGAGAGAGAGCTGTGTGAGAGAGAGCTGTGAGAGAGAGCTGTGAGAGAGAGCTGTGTGAGAGAGAGCTGTGTGAGAGAGCTGTGTGAGAGAGAGAGAGCTGTGAGAGAGAGAGAGCTGTGTGAGAGAGAGCTGTGAGAGAGAGCTGTGAGAAGGTACATACATGTAGACCAAACCTGTGTGATTGGTGACCACAGAGTTGTACCTTGTCTGTTTGGCTTTAGTTTTGGTCAGTTCGTGTGTATCTGTTTTGGGGTGATCCCTGTTGTAAATAAATAGTTATTTTTTAAGAAAGCCACTGTCTCCTGCGCCGTGTGTTCCCTACCTGCAACCCCATTCAAACCAGCCTACATCCCACATCGTGACAATGTGTGTGCTATCTGTGATGAGTGGTTAGTGTGTGTCTCTTTGCGTGTGTGGCTATCTGTGATTGGTGAAGTATTGTATGTGTGTTATTGTGTGTTCATGTGTCACTGTTGGGGGTTGAGTTAGGGGAGTAAGGTGTGTGTAACACCCCTTGATGCGTGTTTGTTTGTTTGTGTGTGTGTGTGTGTGTGTGTGTGTGAGTGTTTGGCTCTCTGTGATGGGTTAATTATTGTACGTGTGTGTGTGGCACCCTATGACAGATGAAACACAGTGTGTGTGTGTGTTTGTTTGTTTGTGTGTGTGTGTGTGTGTGTGTGTGAGTGTTTGGCTCTCTGTGATGGGTTAATTATTGTACGTGTGTGTGTGGCACCCTATGACAGATGAAACACAGTGTGTGTGTGTGTGTGTGTATGTGTTTATGTCTCACTCTTTGGAGAGGGACTTCTCTTAGTGGCTCCCTGTGATGAGTGAAGGATGATGCCATGCAGTGTGTGAGGGACACCATTTGATGTGGAGGAAGGGGTGTGTGTGTATGGGGCACAAATGTATGGGGTGCTATGATGGACGCAACACAGCCTCTGAGTGTGTGTGTGTGTGTGTGAGAGAGAGCGTTTGTGTGTGTGTGAGAGCGTGTTTGTGTGTGTAAGAGCTTGTGTGTGAGAGTGTGTGTGTGTGTGAGAGCATGTGTGTGAGAGCATGCGAAAGAGAGAGAGTGTGTGTTTGTGTGTGTGAGAGCTAGAGAGCATGTGTGTGATATCTGTGATGAGCGGTTAGTGTGTGTCTGTCTGTGTCTATGTGTGTGTGTTGCTATCTGTGATGGGTCCAGTATTGTATGTGTGTGATTGTGTATGTGTGTGTATGAGAAAGAGAGAGCGTGTGTTTGTGTGTCACTGTGGGGTGCTGTGTCACTGGAGTAAGGTGTGTGTGTGTGTGTGTGTGTGTGTGTGTGTGTGTGTGTGTGTGTGTGTGTGTGTGTGTGTGTGTGTGTGTGTGTGTGTGTGTGTGTGTGTGTAAGGAGGAGCTCCCTTTAATGAGTGTTTGTGTGTCTCCATTTGATGTGTTAGTATGTGTACCCTGTGATGAGTGACTCATGGTGAACGTGTGTATGCCTGTGTTTGTGTGTGTGTGTGATTGGCACTCTGTGATGGCTGAAGTACGGTAAGTGTGTGTGTTGGTGTTGGTATAGGTAAAGGTATGTGAGTGTAATAATCACACGTGTCATTATGTTTCTCGCAGGCTGAGGAGTTGTTCCCTCACAGAGAAGAGCTGTGCTGCTTTAGCATCAGCTGTCAGATCAACCCCCTGCAGTTTGAAGACGCTGGACCTTAGTGGCAATCCTCTTCATGATGCAGGAATTCAGCATCTCTCAGACCTCCTCAAGAGTCCCCACTGCAAGCTGGAGACACTAGAGTGAGTGTTAACACACAACAAGAGATCTGTGTGTGTGGGGGGGCACACAGTGATGGGTGAGGGGGGAATGCAAGGATGTGTGTACTATATGGTGTGTGTGTGTTTGTGTGTGTGGGGCATGTGTAAGGGGTGAGTGCTTACACACAACAGCAGACCACTGAATGGGGTGTTTGATGAGGCAGGTCGGGTGGGGGGGTACATAATGATGGGCAAACTAAAGTGTGTGTGTGAGTGTATCCCTGTGATGACTGAAATATGGGGTGTGTGAGGGAGGCAGATAGGAATCAGTGAACTACAGTGTGTGTGTGTGTGTTTTCATGAGACACTGTAATGGGATAAGTATGGTGTGTAATTTAAGGAGGGGGATCCTTCATTGGTGATGTGTGTGTGTGTGTGTGTGTGGCACCTTGTGAAATGTGTAGTTCACTGTGTGTGTGTGTGTGTGTGGCATCTTGTGAAATGTGTAGTACACTGTGTGTGTGTGTGTTTGATTGGCACTCTGTGTTGGCTCAAGTATGGTAAGTGTATGGGTTGGTGTTGGTATAGGTACCAACACTTGACATGTGGACATGTGGATTACACGGTATGTGTATATGTGGTGTGTTTGTGTGTGTGTGTGTGTGATGAATGAATGAATGAATATGTGTGTGATACCTGTGATGACTGGTGTTTGTGTGGCTCTCTGTGTGATAGGTGAAAATTCACCCTAGTTACCTCAGGACTCCGGAGCTGCATATAAGTATATTTATTAAACAAACAACAATTGCAATCGGGCTCACTCCCAGCACAAGGCTGAAAGTGAAGCAATGATAAACACATCGCACAAGGTTTATATAGACAGAAGTTGAGCGTTCAGCAGGGATAATCACGTGGTGGATTTCTCACGTCCGAGGCAAGGATGGAAGTTTTGCAAGGTCGGAAGAAGCACAGTTCGAACCTTCTTATCACCTCTGGTCTAAACATGCTCTTGTACATATGCAGACTAAGTGGCACCTAATATTCTAAGTTACACACACGCAGAAACACAGAAAAGCCATGTTCCTGCTTACATAAGTACATGATTCATATAAGGTAATTAATAATACAAGGCACTTGATTATTATATTCCTAAGTCATTAACAGTGTTTGGAAATTATCTCCATCAGTCTCTCCTTTTATCCGTTTCAATGGATAATTCAAAAGCACAATCAAAATCAAAATTAAAATCGAAATCATCTTTCTTAATTCGTCAATTATCAATTTCAATGGATAACTTAAAAATCATCACTCTGAGCTTCATCACATGGATTTTCGGAACAGAGATCATTACTGAGCATCACTCCATATCATCATAAGTAAATCATTTAAAATGTCATCATATTTCTCATCACACATTTGTATACTTTGCATTTGTAGGCCAACATAATGGATGTCGACTGTGTGTGTGTCATTAGCTCGCCTAGGCTTCAGATAACATTCGAACAAGGCCTCTTTGCTGTGTCCTTGAAGGCCCTGTTCCCCATTAGGCATCCGGCAGAACACATCGGACTGGGCAGGAAAATGTAAACAGTCTTTTTGTAGGAAGTGTGTGGGCAGTCTGGTTCTGGCCTTTTGTGATCAATATGTTAACAGTACCAAAATGTAGAGCAGTACGGTTATTATCAAATGTTTCACACATTGTTTCATTTTTCCCTTGTAACTCCCCATGACTTCACAGAGATAGGACCGCCCCGCCCTCCCAGTATCCACTAGGCACAGAGAGTTCTGAGAGCATTTTGCTAATTCACATTTTTGCCATATATTCTGCAAATGTATATTCAATCTCTTAGTCTGTTTCAGCAAATGGTTTGAGTGCTAAGGCAGTGTAGATTCTTCCATACATCATTTCAAACAGTGATAACAACATTCATGCTTAATATCACTAATTTCACTCTAAGATTCTCAAATTGCTTTTAACAGGTCGGTTCATTCTTTTCTACCAGTCCTGCTGACTGGGGGTTGTATGAACAATGACTGTCTATAGCTAGACGATATTTCTTTCTTTTGTTTGGATTTAACTCAATAAAATCTATAACTGAATGTTTAAACATCTTTCAAACAAAATATAAATCAGAAGTAAAAATATATGCTTACTATCCCCACTTATTGAGGCATGTTTTCACCATGGCTCAATATTGCAGCATATCTTTTAGTATTGTGAGATATAATTCTTCAATTGTGTATGTGTCAGATGGTTGTTGTAGTGCGGCCTGGTTAGTGGCCTTGTCTGCTTTGTGGTTTCCCAATGAAACCGGGTCTTTGCATGTGTGCGCAATCAGTTCAATTAGTTCCGCTGCTTGTGCAGAATAGTGTGGAAGTAGTGGCTATGCGTTCAAGGTTTATTTGCGTGAACCATCAACAAACAATAGTTAAATCAGCTTTTGGAAAAGGCATATCTTGTAGGTCAGCTCTGGCTGCCATAGTTTTTATCTGTCCTCTGCCGTAAGTAAAAGTGTAACTGGGTTAAATGTCACGCAGCGCTCAATATTGATATGAGGCTGAGTGAGCAAAACAAATTTAAATAAATAAAAATAAGCATGTGGAACTTTCAGTGTAAGTGTCTGTTTAGTACAATAGGAGCAGAGGCCTGCACCGCCAAGGCTGCAGCCACTACTGCTTGTAAACATTCAGACATTGCTTGGGCTACTGGATCTAGCCGTGTTGACTAGTATGCCACTGGTATCAACTTTAAGTCCCCACTTATGCATTAACACAGATGTTATATAATCTTTTTTTACAGTCTACAGTTTGTACGAATGGCTTTGTCATGTCATGGATGTGCTAGGACAGCAGAACTGACCAACAGTTGTTTTATCTGTTCAAATGCCTGCTTTCCATCTTCAGGCCTTTTAATAATATCTCCTGCTGACCTGGGCTGAGAATAAAGTAAACTCTGCAACATTTGTGTTTCTAACTCGTGGTTAGGAATCCATTATCTCAGAAGTTAGTCATTCTCAGAAAATACATAATTTATTTCTTTGTCTGTGGCTGAGGTGCTTTTTAAGATAGCTTTACTTTAGTGGACCACAGCTGCTAATGTTGTGGCCTTGTTTCTGCTAAAAAATCCTAACAACGCCAGGGTATGTTGTTTACAGGTCTTCTTATCTGGAGGAACAGCACTAGATGTTCAACAACAATTGAGTGTCCCTCGAACTGTAGCTAAGTTTGAGCTCATGGCTTGTGAGAATACAGTCTTTTGAGCCAGCACTCAGCCCCCACCCATCCTGTCTTAGTCCAATGTATCAGTCTAGGTTAATGTAGTTAGTGTGACAGGCTTACATTTCTCTTAAAATCTTTTTTTGGGCTTAACAGTGTATATTCTATACATAATAATATTTTGGGACATCATTGTTTAATTTATTCTAAAACCCATGTATTGTTGGAACAATTCTAATGCCCAACCCACATCACATCTCTTCCTAATAAGTTTGTAGGGCATGTTTTTGAAACATAATCTGTAGTTTGAAATATCTCTCCTGTTTCAAACTTTGCTTTTAGATGTCTCTTTCTTCTTACAACCTTACTGTTCTGGGCATCTAATTCTCTGATTACTGCTCAGCAGGCACCAAAGTCACATAAAACAAAACAAAACAAAAAATCATTGGCTTTCTTGCCACCATTAACGTTAGCTTTGCTCTGTTTGGTGCAACCAATAATGTAAAAACATTTTCAAATCAGTGTTACAATTTTCTTCTTGTTGTAGACATTTTAAACCACCTCTTATTGCTATTATCATGTGCGTCTTCTGCTTTTGACGCACTTTTTCCCATTTGTAAGTTATTTTATGTATTTCTCTTAATACCTCTAATAATAACTGCTCTTGAAACCTTTTAAATTACCTTTATCTTATTCTTCACACTAGGGTTAGATGTGTCTAGCACCCCCTGGTGTGTGTTGGTGTGTGTGGGTGTCTATCTCTCAATTACTGAATGAAGGTGTGTGTGTGTGAGAGAGCGTGTGTGTGAGTGCTTATGAGAGAGAGTGTGTCTACAAGAGATCTGTGTGTGAGGGGGGGGGGGGGTCATGTAAGGATGGGTGTACTCTGGTATGTTGCTGTGTGCGTGTTTGTGTGGCACTCTGTAATTGGTCAAGTATTGTGTGTGAGTGTGTGACAGTGTGAGTTTGAGTGTGTGTGTAAGAGTCTGTTTTTGTGAGAGTCTGTATGTGTGAGAGTGTGTATATGTGAGTGTGTGTGTGTGATAGAGTGTGTGTATTGTTGAGAGTGTGTGTGTGTGTGAGAGTCTGTTTTTGTGAGAGTGTCTGTGTGTGTGTGTGTGTGTGTGTGTGTGTGTGTGTGTGTGTGTGTGTGTGTGTGTGTGTGTGTGTGTGTGTGTGTGTGTGTGTGTTTGTGTTTGTGTGTGTGTGAGAGAGAGTGTGTGTGTGAGTGTGTTAGAGCATGTGCGTGACAGCATGTGTCCAAGAGTGTGTGTGTGTCTGTGAGAGATTGTGTGTGACTTGGGAAGGAGTTCTCTGTGTTTTCTGCCTCGATTGTGACGCGTGTGCAGGCCCAGGAATTTGAGGATATTGTTGACTTGTCTGAATCTTCATTGATGAAAGCTCAGTTTCAGCTCGGTCCTCGATGTCTGTTTGTCAGACTGTTGTGCCGTCTGGCTACCGTTCACAGATTCTGAGTCTAGTCCATGAGCATGCGCTGTCTGTCCTGGGTATTAATCAGACCTATCAACGAGTGCTTTGGCCTGGATTAAAGACTGCTGTTGCCAAGTTCTGCCACTCTTGCCATCATGTCAACTTAAGGGTAAACCCAATCAGACCATTTCCCCAGCCCCACTCCGTCCTATTCTGGTGATGGCACATCCCTTTGAATGCATAACTGTTAATTGCATGGGTCCACTGCCCAAGTTTAAGTCTGGCCGTCAATTTGTGTTGACCATTATGTGCGCTGCAACCCTCTATCCTGAAGCCATCCCCAAAAGCGGTGGTGAGGGGACTGATTGGATTTCATTCAGTCTGATCAGGGTTCTAATTTGACTTTGAAACTGTTTGCACAAGTTGTGAGAGAAGTGGGGGAGTCTCAGGGCACTTTAGAGTGTTTTCATCAGACGCTGAAAACGATGCTGCGCACATACTGTGTCGACACGAATACAGACTGGGAAGAGAGACGGCCTCTTCTAATTATGTCCCCTCATGTCAAAACATGATTTAGAAAAACTCATTCATGCCTTTATCTGCAGCAGGGTTGACTACTGCAATGGTATTTTCACAGGCCTCCCCAAAAAGGCCAAACAGCTTCATCTTGTGAAAAATAGAGTTCTTATGAAAATAATTGACCATAGTATTACAATACTTACACAAGCTGCTAGTAAGTCACAGAATTGACTTTAAAGTAATGCTGCTTATTCATAAGTCACTTAATGGGACAGGACCAAATTCCAAGTTTCCAGGCAGGTGACCCGGTGCTTGTGTTACTCCCTGTCCCTGGGTCGGCGCTGCAAGTGACATTTTCTGGGCCCTATAATGTGAGTTTCGGGTTAGTTAAACTGACTATATAGTCTGCACTCCTGATCGTAAGAGACAATCTAGAGTGTGCCACATAAACATGTTGAAACCTTATGTTGTCAGGGCTTCCAGTAATAAGGCTGAAAGGGTATGTACAGCAGGAGAATCTGTACCCGTTGCTTTAGTGACCACACAGACTTACACAGGATTCCTGTGATGAGTGAAGGATGATGACATGCAGTGTTTGAGGGACACCATTTGATGTGGAGGAAGGGGTGTGTGTGTGTGTGTGTGTGTGTGTGTGTGTGTGTGTGTGTGTGTGTGTGTGTGTGTGTGTGTGTGTGTGTTAGGGGCACTAATGTATGGGATTTTATGATAGAATCTAAATGAGCACGCCAAAGTTGAAGAAGGGACTGGAGGACGTAGTCGGGTTTCTGGAGTTTATTTCGGCGTGGAGACCCCCTCTCAGCTGGTGCTCAGAGAAAGGCCTATCTTATTGTAGAGTATGTTGTTATTTATACAATTCAGTCATTTAGAATACAATAGGGGAGAAGTGAGAGGAAGGGGGAGACAGTGGGGTGAGGGGTTCACCTGTGGGGGGAGGGGGGTGATAACAGGGTACAAAGGGTGATAGCAGGAAGGAGGCTATCTAGGGGGGGGGTCACATGCCATTTGTTCAGGTCTCAGTGAGACAGATAGAGTACACATCCACGAATGAGTTACAGATACAAAATGAGGCTACACTTAGTTACAACAACAGTATATCAATATTTCCGGTTCCATCAGATGCAACACAGTCTGTGATTGTGAGTGTCTGTGTCTGCGTCTGTAATGAATGAATGAATGAATGAATGAATATGTGACTGAGAAGGTGAAATCCCTCCCCCTTCTCACTGTGGCCCAAAGGGGGAGAAGAACTGGACTCCCCTACCTGAATGGTTGGGTCCGGGTTCCCCCACCTCTGTGGAGGGGTCCAATTGACTCTAATTGGACCAATTTAGCCCTTGGGCGGCCTTATTTAAGGTGCACCTCATTACTGAATGAGGGAGAGACAGACTGAACATGCTGTGAGAGAGAGCTGTGTGAGAGAGAGAGAGAGCTGTGAGAGAGAGAGAGAGAGCTGTGTGTGAGAGGGAGAGCTGTGAGAGAGAACTGTGTGAGAGAGAGAGCTGTGTGAGAGAGAGCTGTGTGAGAGAGAGCTGAGAGAGAGAGAGCTGTGTGAGAGAGAGAGCTGTGTGAGAGAGAGAGCTGTGTGAGAGAGAGCTGAGTGAGAGAGAGCTGTGTGAGAGAGAGCTGTGTGAGAGAGAGAGCTGTGTGAGAGAGAGCTGTGTGAGAGAGAGAGCTGTGTGAGAGAGAGAGAGAGAGCTGAGAGAGAGAGAGAGCTGAGAGAGAGAGAGAGAGCTGAGAGAGAGAGAGAGAGGCTGAGAGAGAGAGAGAGCTGTGAGAGAGAGAGAGCTGTGAGAGAGAGAGAGCTGTGTGAGAGAGAGCTGTGTGAGAGAGAGCTGTGAGAGAGAGAGCTGTGTGTGAGAGAGAGAGCTGTGTTGGTGAGAGAGAGAGGGCTGTGAGAGAGATGAGAGAGCTGTGCAGAGAAGAGGAGATGCTTGTGGAGAGAGCTGTGTGAGAGAGCTGTGTGAGAGAGAGCTGTGAGAGAAGAAGAGCTGTGAGAGAGAGAGAGCTGTGAGAGAGAGAGAGAGCTGTGAGAGAGAGAGCTGTGAGAGAGAGAGAGAGCTGTGAGAGAGAGAGAGAGAGCTGTGAGAGAGAGAGCTGTGTGAGAGAGAGCTGTGAGAGAGAGAGAGCTGTGAGAGAGAGAGAGCTGTGAGAGAGAGAGAGCTGTGAGAGAGAGAGAGCTGTGTGAGAGAGAGAGAGAGAGCTGTGTGAGAGAGAGAGAGAGAGCTGTGTGAGAGAGAGAGAGAGAGCTTGTGTGAGAGAGCTGTGAGAGAGAGAGAGCTGTGTGAGAGAGAGAGAGAGAGCTGTGTGAGAGAGAGAGAGAGCTGTGTGAGAGAGCTGTGTGAGAGAGCTGTGTGAGAGAGCTGTGTGAGAGAGCTGTGTGAGAGAGAGAGAGCTGTGTGAGAGAGAGCTGTGTGAGAGAGAGAGCTGTGAGAGAGAGAGCTGTGAGAGAGAGAGCTGTGTGAGAGAGAGCTGTGTGAGAGAGAGCTGTGAGAGAGAGAGCTGTGAGAGAGAGAGAGAGCTGTGTGTGAGAGAGCTGTGTGTGAGAGAGCTGTGTGTGAGAGAGCTGTGTGAGAGAGAGCTGTGTGAGAGAGAGCTGTGTGAGAGAGAGCTGTGTGAGAGAGAGCTGTGTGAGAGAGAGCTGTGTGTGAGAGAGCTGTGTGAGAGAGCTGTGTGTGAGAGAGCTGTGTGAGAGAGCTGTGTGTGAGAGAGCTGTGTGAGTGAGAGCTGTGTGAGAGAGAGCTGTGAGAGAGAGAGCTGTGAGAGAGACAGACTGAACATGCTGTGAGAGAGAGCTGTGAGAGAGAGAGAGCTGTGTGAGCTGTGAGAATCTGTGTGATTGGTGACCACAGAGTTGTTCCTTGTCTGTTTGGCTTTAGTTTTGGTCAGTTCGTGTGTATCTGTTTTGGGGTGATCCCTGTTGTAAATAAATAGCTATTTTTTAAGAAAGCCACTGTCTCCTGCGCCGTGTGTGTTTCCTACCTGCAACACCATTCCAACCAGCCTACATCCCACATCGTGACAATGTGTGTGCTATCTGTGATGAGTGGTTAGTGTGTGTCTCTGTGCGTGTGTGGCTATCTGTGATTGGTCAATATTGTATGTGTGTGATTGTGTGTTCATGTGTCACTGTTGGGGGTTGAGTTAGGGGAGTAAGGTGTGTGTAACACCCCTTGATGTGTGTGTGTGGGGGGCATGTGTGTGGGGCATGTGTAAGGGGTGAGTGTTTACACACAACAGCAGACCTCTGAATGGGGTGTTTGATGAGGCAGGTGGGGTGGGGGGGTACATAATGATGGGCAAACTAAAGTGTTTGTGTGAGTGTATCCCTGTGATGACTGAAATATGGGGTGTGTGAGGGAGGCAGATAGGAATGGGTGAACTACAGTGTGTGTGCTTTCGTGGGACCCTGTGATAGGATAAGTTGGTGTGTATTTTAAAGGGGGGCATCCTTCGTTGGTGACAAGTGTGTGTGTGGCACCTTGTGAAATGTGTAGTACACTGTGTGTGTGTGTGTGTGTGTGTGTGTGTGTGTGTGTGTGTGTTAGGGGGAGCACGCTTTAATGGGTATTTGTGTGTCTCAGTGGGCCCCTGTGATGATTGAAGGATGATGACGCAGTGTGTGTCTTTCAGTGACTGAGTGAATGATGATGACATAAAGGGGGGTGTGTGTGTGTGTATGGGGCACCCAGTAAGTGTACGCATATGACATCCTGTGATGAGTGAGTCCCGGTGAGAGTGTGTATGCCTGTGTTTGTGTGTGTGTGTGTGTGTGTGTGTGTGTGTGTGTGTGTATGTGTGATTGGCACGGTAAGTGTGTGGGTTGGTGTTGGTATAGGTAAAGGTATGTGAGTGTAATAATCACACGTGTCATTATGTTTCTGCCAGGCTGGTGGAGTGTTCCCTCACAGAGAAGAGCTGTGCTGCTTTAGCATCGGCTGTCAGATCAACCTCCTGCAGTTTGAAGACGCTGAACCTGAGTCTGAATCCTGATCTTCATGATGCAGGGATTCAGCATCTCTCAGACCTCCTCAAGAGTCCCCACTGCAAGCTGGAGACACTATTGTGAGTGTTACACACAACAAGAGATCTGTGTGTGGGGTGGGGGGACACACAGTGATGGGTGAGGGTGACAGTGTGTGTGTGTTTTCATGGGACCCTGTAATAGGATAAGTATGGTGTGTAATTTAAGGGGGGGGGGGGGGGTCCTTCATTGGTGATGTGAGTGTGTGTGTGTGGCACCTTGTGAAATGTGTAGTACACTCTGTGTGTGTGTGTGTGTGTGTGTGTGTGTTAGGGGGAGCACCCTTTAATGGGTGTTTGTGTATCTCTCAGTGACTGAGTGAAGGATGATACATAAAGGTGTGTGTGTGTGTGTGTGGGGGGGGGGGGGGGGGGGGGTGTGTGTGTATGGGGCACCCAGTGAGTGTACTCATATGACATCCTGTGATGATTGAGTCACGGTGAGTGTGTGTTTGTGTGTTTGATTGGCACTCTGTGTTGGCTCAAGTATGGTAAGTGTATGGGTTGGTGTTGGTACCAACACTTGACATGAGGACATGTGGATTACACAGTGTGTGTGTGTGTGTGTGTGTGTGTGTGTGTGTGTGATGAATGAATGAATGAATATGTGTGTGATACCTGTGATGACTGGTGTTTGTGTGGCTCTCTGTGATGGGTCAATTATTGTACGTGTGTGTGTGTGGGGGGTATGTGTCTAGCACCCCCTGGTGTGTGTTGGTTTGTGTGTGTGTGTGTGGGGGTGTGTGTGCATGAGTGTTTGTCTATCTCTCAATGACTGAATGAAGGTGTGAGAGCGTGTGTGTGTGTTTGTGTGTCACCGTGGGGTGCTGAGTCACTGGAGTAAGGTGTGTGTGTGTGTGTGTGTGTGTGTGTGTGTAAGGAGGAGCTCCCTTTAATGAGTGTTTGTGTGTCTCCATTTGATGTGTTAGTATGTGTACCCTGTGATGAGTGACTCATGGTGAATGTGTGTAGGCCTGTGTGTGTGTGTGTGTGTGTGTGTGTGTGTGTGATTGGCACTCTGTGATGGCTGAAGTACGGTAAGTGTGTGGGTTGGTGTTGGTATAGGTAAAGGTATGTGAGTGTAATAATCACACGTGTCATTATGTTCCTCCCAGGCTGATGCAGTGTTCCCTCACAGAGAAGAGCTGTGCTGCTTTAGCATCAGCTGTCAGATCAACCTCCTGCAGTTTGAAGACGCTGAACCTGAGTTTCAATCGTGATCTTCATGATGCAGGAATTCAGCATCTCTCAGACCTCCTCAAGAGTCCCCACTGCAAGCTGGAGACACTAGTGTGAGTGTTAACACACAACAAGAGATCTGTGTGTGGGTGGGGGGGGGGGGCACACCGTGATGGGTGAGGGGGGAATGTAAGGATGTGTGTACTATATGGTGTGTTTGTGTGTGTGTGTTTGTGTGTGGGGGGCATGTGTAAGGGGTGAGTGTTTACACACAACAGCAGACCACTGAATGGGGTGTTTGATGAGGCAGGTCGGGTGGGGGGGTACATAATGATGGGCAAACTAAAGTGTGTGTGTGAGTGTATCCCTGTGATGACTGAAATATGGGGTGTGTGAGGGGGGCAGATAGGAATGAGTGAACTACAGTGTGTGTGTGTTTTCATGGGACCCTGTAATAGGATAAGTATGGTGTGTAATTTAAAGGGGGGAATCCTTCATTGGTGATGTAAGTGTGTGGCACCTTGTGGTGTGTGTGTGTGTGTGTGTGTGTGTGTGTGTATGTGTATGGGGCACCCAGCGAGTGTACTCATATGACATCCTGTGATGATTGAGTCACGGTGAGTGTGTGTATGCCTGTGTTTGATTGGCACTCTGTGTTGGCTCAAGTATGGTAAGTGTATGGGTTGGTGTTGGTACCAACACTTGACATGTGGACATGTGGATTACACAGTGTGTGTGTGTGTGTGTGTGTGTGTGTGTGTGTGTGTGTGATGAATGAATGAATGAATATGTGTGTGATACCTGTGAAGACTGGTGTTTGTGTGGCTCTCTGTGATGGGTCTATTTTTGTACGTGTGTGTTTTGTGGGGGGTGGGGGGGGTGGGTGGGTATGTGTCTAGCACCCCCTGGTGTGTGTTGGTGTGTGTGGGTGTGTGTGCATGAGTGTTTGTCTATGTCTCAATGACTGAATGAAGAGCGTGTGTGTGTGTGTGTGAGAGTCTGTATATGTGAGTGTGTTTGTTTGTGAGTGTGTGTGATAGTGTGTTTGTGTGTGTGAGTGCTTATGAGAGAGTGTGTCTGTGTGAGAGTGTGTGTTTGTGAGAGGGTGTGTGTGTGCGTTTGTGTGAGTCTGTGTGTGTGTGTGTGTGTGTTAGGGGGAGCATCCTTTAATGGGTCTTTGTGTATCTTTCAGTGACTGAGTGAATGATGATGATGACAAAGGGGTGTGTGTGTGTGTGTGTGTGTGTGTGTATGTGTGTATGGGGCACCCAGTGAGTGTACGCATATGACATCCTGTGATCAGTGAGTCCCGGTGAGAGTGTGTATGCCTGTGTTTGTGTGTGTGTGTGTGTGTGTGTGTGTGATTGGCACTCTGTGATGGCTGAAGTACGGTAAGTGTGTGGCTTGGTGTTGGTATAGGTAAAGGTATGTGAGTGTAATAATCACACGTGTCATTATGTTTCTGCCAGGCTGGTGGATTGTTCCCTCACAGAGAAGAGCTGTGCTGCTTTAGCATCAGCTGTCAGATCAACCTCCTGCAGTTTGAAGACGCTGAACCTGAGTTTCAATCGTTATCTTCATGATGCAGGAATTCAGCATCTCTCAGACCTCCTCAAGAGTCCCCACTGCAAGCTGGAGACACTAGTGTGAGTAATAACACACAACAAGAGATCTGTGTGTGGGGTGGGGGGGGGGGCACACAGTGATGGGTGAGGGTGACAGTGTGTGTGTGTGTTTTCATGGGACCCTGTAATAGGATAAGTATGGTGTGTAATTTAAGGGGGGGGGGGGGTCCTTCATTGGTGATGTGAGTGTGTGTGTGTGGCACCTTGTGAAATGTGTAGTACACTGTGTGTGTGTGTGTGTGTGTGTGTGTGTGTGTGTGTGTGTGTTAGGGGGAGCACCCTTTAATGGGTGTTTGTGTATCTCTCAGTGACTGAGTGAAGGATGATACATAAAGGTGTGTGTGTGTGTGTGTATGGGGCCCCCAGCGAGTGTACTCATATGACATCCTGTGATGATTGAGTCACGGTGAGTGTGTGTTTGTGTGTTTGATTGGCACTCTGTGTTGGCTCACGTATGGTAAGTGTATGGATTGGTGTTGGTAACAACACTTGACATGTGGACATGTGGATTACACAGTGTGTGTATATGTGGTGTGTTTGTGTGTGTGTGTGTGTGATGAATGAATGAATGAATGAATATGTGTGTGATACCTGTGATGACTGGTGTTTGTGTGGCTCTCTGTGATGGGTCAATTATTGTACGTGTGTGTGTGTGGGGGGGGTATGTGTCTAGCACCCCCTGGTGTGTGTTGGTTTGTGTGTGTGTGTGTGTGGGGGTGTGTGTGCATGAGTGTTTGTCTATCTCTCAATGACTGAATGAAGGTGTGAGAGCATGTGCGTGCGTGTGTGTGTGTGAGTGTGTGTGTGTGTGTGTGTGTGTGTGAGAGTCTGTATATGTGAGTGCTTATGAGAGAGTGTGTCTGTGTGTGTTTGTGAGATGGTGTGTGTGTGCGTTTGTGTGAGAGTCTGTGTGTGTGAGACAGTGTGTGTGTGTGTGTGTGTGTGTGTGTGTGTGTGTGAGTGCGTGTGTGAGAGTGCGTGTGTGTAAGAGACTGTATGTGGCACCTTGTGAAATGTGTAGTACACTCTGTGTGTGTGTGTGGCACCTTGTGAAATGTCTAGTACACTGTGTGTGTGTATGTGTGTGTGTTAGGGGGAGCACCCTTTAATGGGTGTTTGTGTATCTTTCACTGACTGACTGAGTGAATGATGATGATGACATAAAGGGGTGTGTGTGTGTGTGTGTGTGTGTGTGCCTTTGTGTGTGCCTTTGTGTGTGCTATCTGTAGTGTTTGTGTGTGTGAGATGAGAGTGTTCAGCATTAACTGAAGAATCCCCACTGGAGAACCTAGCATACCTGTTAACACATTAATAATCGTTTGTCTTCTAGAGTGGATCAAGGTATCTTCAGAAAGGAGAGTCCAGCAGCAGCAGCAGCAGCCTCAGATGACCAAGACCAAGCCCAGCAGGATCCAGGAGCACGGCTGCTCTCCGTGGACACTCCCAAGTGAGTCTGATGGACAACAGCACACACACACACACACACACACACACACACACACACACATACACACACACACACACACCACACAGTCTTCAGGAGGAACCCAGAGAGAGAATGAGGTCATGAGGTTTGGGATGAAATGGAGGGAGTGTGTGTGTGTGTGTGTGTGTGTGTGTGTGTGTGTGTGTGTGTGTGTGTGTGTGTGTGTGTGTGTGTGTGTCTCTCGAGAATTGTCTGGCATAATTTTACGCAGATCCCTGTTTATTATGTGTCTGGTAACAAGCTACAAGATAGCCTTTAAACAGATTTACACACACCACTGGCAAGTCCCGTATCCTGTGACATCTGTCGGCCTGCTACACAACGGACATTTACGAATATGAAAGACACTCACAGAAAACTAATGGATGAGTTTTCAGCATGATTAAAAACTGGTTAGGAAAAGCCTGGACACAAGAAGGTGTGATTAAGAGGATGCTGTCATGTACTCTCCTGAAATGGACTGGTCCACAAGTAAAGCACAGCACATGTGCCGTTTTCTGTCAAAGGAGGAGTGGAACCGCTGGTGAAAATCATTCAGTGCCCTGCTTTAAAAAGACATGTTATTATCAATATTATTACTATTATTATTATTATTATCATCCAGTTATTAGACCAGTCAGTCAGTGTCTACTCCAGACATGAGACTTACAGCTACCTGGGAGGTTGTTGTTGTTTTGTTCTGTTATCTGCGGGCAGTTCTGCATCCTCTGGCTCCTCCTCATCCATAGACTCCCGAGGTGGCTGCAAGGGTTCTTCCTCTTCCTCAGATGCACACTGGGGTTTGGGTTCATAATGAGGACCAGCACCAAAGATGTCTGCAGAGTAAAGGGGCTGTTGCTCCTGCGCTGCTGCGGGCGCTTGTGGCCGTTGGCCATACTGCAGGATGAACTCATCATAGCGAGCAGGAAGCTGGGTTTGCCAGCGTGGGCGCTCAGGTTGAAGTAGCGAAGGCAATGAATGACTGGACTGGTCATCAGCACTCCGGCTCAAAGGACCATGAAGAGGAGTTTTAGAGTTTAGGGTGGCTGGCTTGAGACCAAATGGGGGTGTCAGTGAGAACACACTGTCCAGTCAGGATTCACAGTTCACAAGGGTCATTTATTAGAGTTCCAGTGAGGATATGAGTAGGACTGTATGGATGTGTGTGTGTGTGTTTGTGTGTGTGTGTGTGTGTGTGCGTGAGCATCCGTGTGTGTGTGTGTGTGTATATAAGCACCCGTGTGTGTGTTGGGGATAAAATGGAGGGAGAATCTGGTGAACGTAGTCTTCCCTTTCCCTCGACTGATGAAACATCAGGTTTCCTCCTGAGAACACCTTGACCTGTTCAGAGTAAGAACCTTCTCATTAGTGTGTATCTTTGTGGTTATGCTGGTTTATCAAGCTGATGAAGCGTGTGTGTGTGTGTGTGTGTGTGTGTGTGTGTGTGTTAAAGGGAGGATTACCACAGTGAAGATCTACAGAAGTGCTGTGAAGCCTGTACTGAAGTTCCTGACTCCAGCCACTGGGTCCTGGTGGAGCCTGACATCTCCACAGTGAAGAGCGATTCAACCTACAGCCTGAGCTCTCCTGCAGGGAGGTATGAGTGCTCAGAGTCTGGTCTGCGCTGGTCGTGTGCTGGTCAAGTCACCCTGCAGTACCGCTTCACAGACTGGCATCTCTTGGCTGGAGAGCTGCCTGACATGCAGTACAGACCAGCTGGCCCTTCGATGGACATCAAGCTCATCTCAGGAGAGCTCCAGGAGATCCACCTGCCACATTTCCTCTGTTTGGGAGGTAGTCAGTGTTTTCTGAAGGATGCTGTGAAGGTTCTGCATAAGCAGGACAGTGGAGTGTGTTTGGAGAAGTGTGAGCTCAGTCGCTTCCATGCCAGGCTGGTGAACCCTTCCTTTTCTATTCTTGGACTTTTCTACTCTTTGATATCGCTCCTGCTCCCTGGGAAGGAGGTGAAGATCCATGCTGATGTTCAGGTCTATCGGTGCAGCACCAACCCCCTCACCTTCCGCTTCTACCTCCTGCCAGCGGATGCCCGTCTCAGTAAGTTATTGACAGACCAAGAGGATAGTTTCCGAGGCTTCAGACTCTTTAAGCCCCGGCCTGTGAGACCTCTTCAGATGAATGATTTCTATGGTTTACACACAACTCCAGAATCCATCAGAATGTATCCAGTAGAGCTAGAGCTCAGAGTCAGCGAAATTGCTCCTAACTTCTCAGTCGTTCGCAGAAGTGAGGCTGGTGACTTTAAAATGGAGCTGCTCAGCTCTGCAGACCAACAGACAGTTTGGGATGCAGAGATCTTGAGAACCGAATGCTTCTGGAATGAACCCCAACAGGGTGGTGAGAGCACATTAGATGCTGCAGAATTCCTCTCCAGACAGCGGGCGGCTCTCATTCAGAAGGTTCAGAATGTGATACAGATAGCAGATCAGATGCTATCGCAGGAACTTATCAACAAAGAAGTGTATGCCAACATCAGAGCGGCACCGACTGAACAGGAGAAGATGAGACGCGTGTTTGACGCCCTGGAATCTTGTGGGGCTGGAGGGAAGAGGGAGTTCCTCGGAATCCTCCAGAGGGAATGCCCTGACCTGCTGCAAGAGATGGGCAGATGATCCTCCTGACCATGGGACTCCTGGATGGGGATCATGTTCAAATATCCTTCAGCTATTGATTCATAACTTTGTAACTTTGGCTTTACTTGTACTCAGATGGTCAGTGTATAGGAATATAGAGCCACAGATGGCACTGGTCAAAGTGCTATAAAATGAAATTGGAGAGGTATTCATAATGTTGTTATTGATACATTTGATGGGTACATTTGTTTATGATATATCATAGGGGAAGATACCAGGGATAAGGAATACTGTTGATGTTTGGATTTGCAATAAATATAGCACTACTTAAAAGTGGAGTCAAAATATTAGATATTTTGCCTTATTGTTTTCTATGGAAAAGGCACATTAGATTAGGCCTACTTGAAACTCGTACTCCAAGACCTGGGGAGAAGTCTACAATCTGTATATATTTTGATTATTAAGATTCGCATTTTCATTAAAATATATTTGTCAAATCCTGAAATGTATATTCATTCATGTTTTCTCATAATAATTAGGATGGTAAAGGTTGTTGTTAATACTGGGATAGCCCATTGAAATGAAAAAAAAAAACATCTATCATTTACACATAATTTTGTCATAGTGTTGCGTTCACTCTTTATGTTAATGTAGCTGCTTTTACATTAATCCACTGGGGCTATATGTCACACTAACTTAGCACCAGCAGTTGAAGACTTTGACTCACAGGTACGGAGGCACTCTGTAGAATACTGACTGAACAGTTGGAAACAGCAGTACATTCATTCACACATATTCGGCAGTACAACGGCTGTTCATAATTACATCACAGCTTTCTTACTAGTGAAAGACAGTTTAAAACTACTTAAGCAAGATTACAATATATATGTTCTGTACATTAATTTGGATGAAAGCGTCTGCTAAAAAGGCAACTTAAGCTTCTAACTTATATGACGTGGAATGGATGAATTCTGAATCAGAATGGCTTTTGTATCGGACTACGAAGGTAAGCAAAAAATTAGTTCCCCTACAATATAAGTTATTGTATATTTAACTGAAAATGTAAAGCCAAAATCATGAAGATGTTGAAATATATCATGTTAATGCCTTATCCTACCCTACGAAATGGTTTAAATTTTCATTTATAGTTTGTTTTCAACTGCTCCATAATAACTTTCAATTTGATATGCCTTATGTTGGCTGTTATCTCAACATCTTAAATCCCTATGAATAACCTTTTTTATATATCTGGGAAGTTTGATTTGCTAGGTAATATGACCCCCCTGGAATATTTCTGCAATAGCAGGCTTTCACTTAGTGGATGGGGCAGTAGTTAGATCTGATCACAGCACTAATCTATAGCCAAATACCTTTATTATAGATGAGAGATCTGACCAGACCACTAATATATAGCCGAGGACCTTTATTAAAGATGAGAGATCTGACCAGACCACTAATCTATAGCTGAGGACCCTTATTATAGATGAGAGATCTGACCAGACCACTAATCTATAGCTGAGGACCTTTATTATAGATGAGAGATGTGACCAGACCAAGTGTCAGCTTCAATCTGGGAACCTTAATATGCTATTTAATATATAACCTTAATAACTTAAACCTTCATAACCTGAGTGTTCAGTCAGTCAAGGCCTCAGTCCTTACTGTTGCTCTGGAGCTTCAGTACCATAACCACGTGTGTGTGTCTGGAAAGGTGGTCAAGCTGAAGAGGTTGGTGCAGCATCCAGACTACAACATCCTGAAACATATGGATTACGACATCGCCCTGGTGCAGCTGCAGGAGGCCGTGCCCGTCTCTGACACAGTGGCGCCCGTGGTACTGCCCAGCCCCCGAGATGTCTTCAGTGCCAACGCCGAGTGCTGGGTCACCGGCTGGGGCTACAGGGGTGTGTGGGCATGTGTGTGTGTGTGTGGCAGTGTGTGGGTGTGTGTGGCAGTGTGTGGGTGTGCTCTATGTTCACGTGTTGTGTGTCATCTGTCTCCCTCTCTTTTTCTCTCTCTTCTCGGCCCCCTTCTCCCTCTTCCCGTTTCTCTCCCTCTCTCTCTCCTTCCCTCTCTCCCCCTCCCTCTGTCTCCTTCCCTCTCTCTCTCTCCTTCCCTCTCTCCCTCTCTCTGTCTGTCTCCCTCTGTCAGAGGAGCTGGGTGTGAAACATACTCTACATGAGGTGCTGGTGTCTCTGGTTGATGAGGCCACATGTCTTCAGCTCTACCCCCATGTGACTCCCAGCCAGCTGTGTGTCGGTGACCTGGAGGGAGGTCAGTCTGTGTGTGAGTGCGTGTCTGTGTGTATGCATTTTTGTGAGTATTATATATGTGTATGTGTTTATATTATATGTTCTATATATATATATCATCTACAGCTCTGCGAGTGGGTGTGTCTACGCTGGAGCCTACACAGGCGTCTACGTCTACCTGCAGTTCATTCAGGACACCATTATGGAGTCACAATGCGATAATATGCCTCAATTTGAAGGATGTTTTTTTATAGACAACTCATCTTCACTCATCTTCAAAACTATTTTTCATGGTATATATTCATGTGAAGGACAGATCAATACACCTGTCTAGCTGTCTAGGCTTGGACCCTGCAAAAATGTCAAAAATGCTTTCACAGCACATCACCAGCTATATCAGCAAAAGAGATGAGTTGCATGTTAGCGAACCTTTTATCAGTTTTATGTTTTTGCCTTTTCAGTAGTTTTTGACCAAAACTCCTTACTGCTGTCACTCGCACGCACACACACACACACACACACACACACACACACACACACACACTCATACACACACGCATACACGCACGCACTTTTTCTCTCCATGTTCAGATGTAATAAAACTTGAAATCAGTTTGAGTCCTTGCAGTTTCTCTGTCTGTATGATGTACTAAGACCCCAGGAGTCCACACACTCAAACACTGTAACAAATAGAATAAAATACATGTTGGATATAGTTACTAAAACATCAATAAGAATATTATATGAGTATAAAAGAATATATTAATTAATATGAACTAAAAATGCAGTCAATAGATTGATTAATCATCAGAGGTCTAGAAAGGCCAGCTCATGTAAATGTGTTTTTAATATGGGATATGAAAGTAGTCGGAGATGAAGCACGTCTGATATTGAGGGGAAGGCTGTTCCAGAGAGGAAGCATGTAGATTTGCTCTTGATGTCCTATGTTCTCACATGACATGACCTACTTTGACCACCAGAGGGCGACATGAGATTGGACAATCACTCTACAAGTCTGCTGTTCCAGAGTTTTAGGGGCCCGAACTGGAAATGAATGGTCAGCGTTGGAACGTAATTTTGATTCTTTTCATCATTAATGGTGATGGTCAGTGTCAAACAAGTGTCAAGTATTATTGAGGGGAAGGCTGTTCCAGAGAGGAAGAATCTAGTAGTTCATAATGTTTATCCTAACCTATATTATTTATACTTCATGAAATGATATGCAGGTTTTTAGTGCACTATATGAAGGTAAAATAGTTATCATTAAACTTTGGCTGTTTGGTTGGTCACTGACTAAGTGTGCATAGCAAGCTAGTTAAGGCTATGTGTGCTGAACATATGCACCAGTTCAGTTATGTTATTGCATAGGTGCATAATTGTCTGTGGGTCTTTGCTGACTAGTGCGCAGGACTTAATGTTTGGCCATCATCCGTGGGCATCAACTTGGCAACGTATGCACGTGTGTTTTAATGTGTTACTCGCTATGCGATTTTATAATCAGTAATATGTCCATATGCCCTAATATTATTATTGTGCACAGTCCCGCACTGGACTCGAACTCCATCGGACATCGGATGTGCGTGCTAATAATTACATCAGTCCCTGTTCCTCACTCGACACTACCACGACTCCGGAAATTACTATCTCTCACTGCAGAGTTCCGAATCCACTGATCACTAAAGTTATTTCCCACTTGTTTTAGCATATTTTCACATTATGAGTATGACATCGTCAGGCTAGATGGCCCATGTAAAGTCCCATACATTTCCTCCAGCACTTTTCCAACCGAAATGACGCCTGGAGCGAGTGATGGACATTCCTATTCATCTATATAATACACGTTTTATGTAATAAGTAGTTCTGCAGCTCCTCTCATTTCTACCATTTTACCAAGAGGGGTATGACTGTCTGAGGCAATCCCTCCACTTCCCCACTTTGGAAGTAGTTCTGCAGCTCCACTCTCAACAATCTTGGTCGCTATAACAGTTGGCTTAGTTAGCCCCCTTCCCATCATTCAGCCTAGTATTCGACTGACGCTTTTATCCAATGTAACAGAGCAGATATAGCCAGTGACGTGCGGTGATGTCAGTAAGAGGGTAGGCACTGAGTTATGAAAGCCAGATTACCTAATTTATTGTTTAGGCTAATAGGCTACATCAAAACAGTACGCACAAGCGCGGCACACACGCACGGTCGATATCAAGAAATGTCCAATCAGGATGACACATCATCGCACACACACGCACGCACGCACGCACACACACCAGTTAATGTCCAGCATCAGAATGCAACCATCTTTATTTAAGCAATATAGTGCGAGTGGGGTAGGTAAGGGATATTCCCACGGGTGGTGTTCGGCCGTAGCCACGAGGCCGGAGGCCGAGTGGCGCAGCAACAACACCCGTGGGAATATCCCTTACCTACCCCACTCGCACGAGTACTATATTGCTTTTATAAAACAATTTTATAGTCAACCAATTAACATTAAACACGAAGTTATTGATTAAAAAAATGTTTATTTCGCCATTGTTTCTCCGCAACAAAAAAATAGTTCCATTGTCAACGTCTTTTTGAATTAACTTTGAATTAACGGTTATCGCTTCAACGTGCTATAGAATGTTTCATCGCGGAGTGATTTATTATTAGCTGTGAAAAGTCCGAGTTGGGATGTCCTGGGATATTCCAACTCATGGAACGTCTCTTGTCCAATCAGAAACAGCTAAATAATTCAATAGAACCCAATTGTTTTATATCCTTAATTATTGCACAGCGGAATTATGTTTGTCAGTCAGCAACAATGAGAACACACACTGCTCAATTGAATATGAAGGCAAATGGCTTGCAGTCGGCATTAATTCAACCACACTTATCAATTCAAAATTAAGCCCAAAATAGTTTCTGACTCACCAATCGGTATATTATTTGTATATAAAATCCATCCGCCGCTCTTTCCTCGTGAAGACGTCGATCACAGCGTTGTAAAACTCCTCTTTACAGGCCTTCAGTTTGCATAGTCTCTGGCTCTCAATTGGTAGAATAGCAAGGGCTGAAAGACGCAGTAGTTCATGTAAGGTTGGCGTAGGCCTCCCTCTTGCTAGTAACTCATGTTTTCCATTAAAATCGAGCTTGGAGAAATTTCTCAGTTCTATGATATCGTTAGATACCGCTGCTGTCATTTTGACTTTGAATTTCGCGGGGATTACGCTTAGCTGGTTTAATGACGTCAGCTGCGCAAATGTCCAGCAATATCTCGATTTTAATTGGTCCATGTTTGATACGTAACGTAGATGATTACTGGCATAACATATTTACGTGCAAAGGCACAGCAGAGTTGTGCTTTTCGACGTACATGTTAAAGAATACATGGTCGAAGTGCGTTTTTCGTTGTCGTCCGCAATGAATGGACAGTAAAAGCACTGCTTATTCTACCATTTTTTGGGGATTTGATTATGCGTAACTGCTACATTTGTCATCGTAACGTCTAAACAATTGGAATAACACACATATTGCATATATAAATCACAAGAATAATCAGTAAAAATACAAATACAAGTTTATTAAATAAAATTATTTAATAAACATTTTTACGTTTGAATTTTGGCAGGGTAGGCAGTGCCTACCTTGCCTACCGTGACTGCACGTCACTGGATATAACCTTTCCTCATCAGGTCTGCAACTCCTCCCTTCCTATCGAACTCACCTTCCTCTCGCACAACGCGGAACTTGGTGTGTGCGGCTCTCGTCATGGCCTCTCTCCGTTCACTCGACGCGCGTTGAGGAGAAGCAGTTGGTGAGGCTCACTGAGAGACATCTGCGGGCATGTCCACACGGATACAAACACTATCTGGTGGACAAAGAAGTTCGACCCGGCAGAGTTGGTGTAGTCGAGACACAAAGCTCGGCTATTTTCGGGTAAGAAGGAAACGCATGCAACTGACAGCTAGGGCGTAGGCTTTTCTATGACAGTTTCCCTACCTTTTATATATTTTAAAAAGCACACAGTTGGTTTGGTTGGAAGACGGTAGTAGAAGGCTACTGTTTTTTATTTGTTTCTGCTCAGGAGAAAAATAGCATTTAAGTGAAGGAGTCTGTCAGGCCTACCACTGCCTTGCGTAATACCGCCGCATTAAGTGAGAGAATGAACAAGAATGAAATGACATAAGATATTTTCCGTTCCAAGAAAAGTGTGTTATCTTGAATGATATTGTTCATGCCAACAATAGTCTAAAAAGTAAGTTTGTCTCATTCTGAGTTAAAAAAACTAAAAAAAACTGCATGTGTGAAGGTGGTGGCTGTGCACTGATAGGGTGTGAAGCAGTACCTGTGAGTTACATTCTGTGGTTTGGCGACCGGTTTAGTGAACATAAGGATGAGTGTAACAGATATATTCTTCTGCTAAATGTCAGCGTTTTGTGAAATTACATATATACAAAAGAAATAAATGTCATAATAAATAGGAATGTTGGCTACAAGACACTAGAAGCCCCTCCTTGATGTTTGGATTGGGCCGACAGATTTAGCTAGATTTCAGTGTTGACTGGACATGATCTTGAACAGGTTTCAACAGGATTTATTTAGAGTAAGCCATCTTTGGAAGCCTTTCATAACAATGTTAATTTAATGAGTCATGAGCACCAGAAGGCAAGACAAGGCAAGTTTATTTATATATCATATGTAATATAGCATAACTTATACACATTTGTAATTAAAAGTGCTTTGAAAATTAGCAGATATAAAACAATATGAGTTTGAAAATGAATGTGCATTCAAACTGTTTAAATAGCATATAGTGTGTGTGTGTGTGTTTGTGTGTGTGTGTCTTAAAGGTGCATTGTGTGTGTAGGATTTAGTGGCATTTAGTGATGATTTTGCAGATTGCAACCAACCAATATAGCCCTCAACCCTCCCTTTTCAAGCATGTATTAGGGAATTAGTAGCGACAACAAACACCCCAACAACAACAACAAAAAGAATAAAGATTTATTGTTGATTAAACTGAGTTTTCCTCTGTTCAGTGTTCAGTGTTCAGACCAGATATTCACTTTGACACGCATTTGATATGGATTGCTGCTTTGAAAGTCCCCAGTTGGCTTATTTTACTACTGCTGTTCAAAATCAATTAGACACTTTACTTTACTTGCTCTAATTGTCTTTAAGATTTCTTCAGATTTGTCTTCAGTGATCTAAGAGGTCTAACAGGTGTTTACTGCTGAAACATATCTAAGAGGTAATTTGGTCCTTTGGTGGTTTGGTCCATTTAGTGAATTATAAACAAGCAGCAGTGCTTTGAAGTCAGTTCTGTGACTTTCTGGAAGTCAGTGTAAGGACTTAAGTATTAGTGTATTGTGAACTCTAGCAGCTGCATCTTTAGTAGTTTTTGTTTTTGAGATGTTAAAAATGTAGTTTTTTTCTTTCACATGGTTGTTAAAACTGAGACTGCAATCAATTTAAACACTGAGGTTTTTAACAGTAAACAGAAGAAGAATCAGAATCACGTATGAAACCATGAAATGAAGAAGCAAAGGAATAGTATATTTTCCGGGTTTTCGCAAAGGTGTCTTTCTTGGAATTTTAAAATAATAATAAACGTACTAATTATGTTCATAAAAAATTATTATGCTTTTAAGTTCCTCTTTTGTTTGAGGGCATCCCAAAGTTTGCTGCTGTGTTAAGGTCGTCTATATCATCAACCTTTAACAGCTAATCAAATACACCCCTCCTTCCCGTGCTCCTGAAGCAACATTGTTTATCGGCTGGAAAAACGTATGCTTGGTCCGAGTCACTTTGTTTGTCTCCCAGTTACAGAGCCAGGACTGTGCAGCAACACCAGAGTTTTTTAGAGCACACACACTGGACCAACAGCTAGAGTAACATGAGCAGATTTTTGCTGAATTTGACAAATAATGCAGTGGATTATAATCAGACTGTGCCTTTAAGACTCACACCTCTTAATCGAAGGTGTCTCTGGTGACGTGTTGTTGATATTTGTGCTCAACAGCCAATCAAGTTACACCCCTCTCTGTGTGTGTGTGTGTGTGTGTGTGTGTGTGTGTGTGTGTGTGTGTGTGTGTGTGTACAGACGTGATGGACTCTGATGAACCAGATGTGAAGAAGAAAAGGAGCGGAGACTCTGAAGGGGGCGTGTCTAAATATGACTCTGAAGGGGGCGTGTCTACATGTGACTCTGAAGGGGGCGTGTCTACATGTGACTCTGACAGGTCGGTAAATAATTTAGTTTGGAAAGCAGTATGTGCCAAAAACAACCAGTTAACCCCAGTGACCCACTACCTCATCAGCTGTTTGACCAGATTGAGAATTGCTGTTTAGAACAAGCATACATGTTGATCCAGATGGACACCTTGAGGTTGCATTCTCCAATCCTACGGTACCCCAAGCCATTTCCTAACTGCCCTATTCATGACTTTCACACATTTCTCCAGCTCTGAAATAGCAACTCCATACAGTCAAAGGCCAGCTTACGCATGACTAGGGATGGGTATCGTTTGGTTTTTATCCGATACCGGTACATAACCGATACTTTTAAAACGATACCGGTGCCTAAACGGTGCCGGAACCGATACTTTTATAAAAAATAAAAAAAATTACGATTGACGACATTTAAGAAAGGCTTTTTTTATTGCCAAATATATGAACTGTTTAAAGTAGATTATATATATAAATAAATACAAAACACTTTTTAACTTAAAACTTAAATAATACATGAACTGTTAACAAAAGTTTAGACTATACTTAAATACATACAAATAAATACAAAACACACACACACACACACTCTGTACACACACTACAGCTTCAATACTTCAGCAATTCTTTTGTAGAAATATCAGCATATTTGCCTTCTCCGGCAAAATGCGACACCTTTCTTGACTAATCGCATGACCTGCACAGGAGAAAACCCTCTCCGATGCTGTCGATGAGGCCTGTACACACAGATATGTATCTGAAAGTACACAATTAGGGATGGGTATCGTTTGGGTTTTTTCCGATACTGGTGCTAAACCGATACTTTTAAAATGATACCGGTGCCTAAACGGTGCCTGAACCGCTACTTTTTTTTTTTTTAAAGCACAAAGCGACGATTGACGACATTAAAGAAAGGCTTTTTTTATTGCCAAGGCAATTTTTTTCTTCAAATTGAACAATATATGAACTGTTTAAAGTATATTATAAATATAAATACATACAGCACTTGGCTTCCAACTACAGCTTCAAACTTTTTAACTTCAAACTATGAACATTATATTAACTGTAAACAACAGTTTATAGTATACTTAAATATAAATAAATACAAAAAACAGCTTCAAACTTCTTTTGCAAAAATATGAGCATATTGGCCTTTGGAGTCAAAAATGTATTATTTTGTTTGCATTTATTTCATGAAATTTCACCATTTTATGATTTGTTTATACCTATCTTTTCTATCTTGTTTATAGTTACTCTTGTTACTTGAACACACTGAGTACTAGAAAATGTGTACTGCCCCTTTAAGAGACTACCGTTGGTAGTTTAGCTGTCATCTCCGTATATTTTTCAGTCTTCGGTTGCTGATCTGCCGTTGACTCTTGCCTTCTCTCCCCTCTTTTCACGCAATTATTTTGTTGCATTTGCTGCACGTCGCGATGTTTGAATCTTTTTGTGCGAAATACAGCCACACTTTTGACCGTTTACCTTTCGGTATTTTCTCTGTTAAAAGGTTGATGGCTAGTTATGTTTGTGCTTGCCTGCTCTTCACTGTCATATCAGAACCGGTTCCAATACAACCGGTACCTATCCGGACCGAAATGCAACGCAGATTTCGGTGCTTCATTTCGGCATTTATCAGATAAGACTGTTGCTATGAAAACACCAATGAGCGTGAGCGACACAGGACAAAGTTTACATTGGGAGCTGGGGCAGTTTTACATGTACCCCACAGAATCTGCCTAGCGACCGTGTTCAATTGGCTCAGACACTGAAATGAAGCACCGAAATCTGCGTTGCATTTCGGTCCGGGTAGGTACCAGTTGTATTGGAACCGGTTCCATATTGGTACCGGTTCTCGGTACCCAACCCTACGCATGACAAAAGCCCAATCTGCGAGCACCACATATTCAGTTTACCAGTCAAGAGGGTCTTATCAGTAATACTGCTAGCCTTAACTATGCATTTTCTATGGTCTGAAACCTGTCCTCAGTCACACAGTGTGGAATTGTACCACCTGCCTAAACTCTTCACTGTTTTTTCCACAAGAGAAGGAATCACCTCACCATCAATATAAAACCTCTCTTCCACCATTTTTCCCTTACTGATAAAAACACTTTAACATTGATGCAATTCCATTCCTTGACTTCAGAGGACCCTGGCTATCTAACCTTTGGTTTCTGCCCATTACATGTTTCCTTCTTAGTCTGCTTGGTTTGTCTTTGCTGTTAACCAGCTGCATGATGCCTGCCAACATGAAGAGCTTTCTCCTTATTCCCCAAAATGGCCGTAAAGGTGTGCATCCCCTTTCTTGTAGTCAAAGCCATGCCAAAGTCCAAAGCCATGTGGTCTGACTGTGCCTCATCTTCCACCCCTGCCCTCGCTGACTCTAGGGTTATTGTTTTGGTTTGTTCTTCTGTTCTTAGTTGGGTGCATCTACTTGGCTCTATCAGCCACAGATGCTGCTGCTACAGGTTGCTAGTCCGAAGCAGCCCCAGTGGGGTCTATTCCCTCCTGACAGCTGTATTTATGCATTTTGTATATGTATTTTGTATTGTTTGTGTGTGTGTGGGTGTAGTGACCAGAATAGTCTCTCTGAGGGAGGTGTGAGAATACTCACTTTAGGGTTATGTTGTGTTAACAGCGTCCAGCAGGGGGCATCAGACACACAGTCCAAGAGGACAGACGAGACAGAGAGGGAATCTGCTGCAGAACACAGGTGAGATCATGGATGACATTCTGTCAGGCAGTCACCAAAATCCTCTTCAAACCACCTTTTGATTCTGTTTATGTCAGTAACGTTCTAGAACCCTCTTTACGCTGTTATATGTATTTTCCCTAGTGGCTCTTCTGAACTGAGCATTGATTGTTGCTATAGTACTAGTTATGATGTGATTTATTTTGTTCCTGTGAAGGAACCCTACTGTGTTGTAACAATGAGTATATGAGCTCTTCTGAACTGAGCATTGATTGTTCCTGTAGTATTTTTTATGATGTGATTGATTTTGTTCATGTGAAGGAACCATACTGTGTCTCAACGATGAGTATATGAGTGAAATAAACTCCATTGTTTGTCAGTCACCTGCAAACTGACCCTCCATGTCTGTCAGTGTCTATTACAGTCTAGAACCCCCCTGCATATTCACATTGTGATCATATTGAAGAACCCCACTGTGTCTGTTCAGTGTGTTTATGAGAGAAAACTACTACATTATGGTGTCATGAGCTTTAGTCTGCTCTAATAGATGTGAAGCTAATATATTACAACAGATAGACATTCTGAATCTAGTAGGAATATTGTGATGATATTTCTTTGACATTATTCCTTAAAGGTGTCCTGTGATGATGTTCATCTTTAAGCATTTCTGATTCTGTCATTGATCTAGATGGACACCAGAAGAGGCAGAGGTCCATGAGAAACTCAGATCCACTCTGAAGAGGACATTTCAGCATCTGGTTGAGGGAGTACCACATCAGGGAGACATCAGACTCCTCCATGAGATCTACACAGAGCTCTACATCACAGAGGGGGGAAGAGGAGGGGTCAATAATGAACACGAGGTCAGACAGATAGAGAGAGCATCCTGGATAGAAGCAGATCGAGACAGACCAGTCAAATGCAGTGACATCTTTAAACCCTTATCTGGACAAGACAAACACATCAGAACAGTGCTTACAGAGGGAGTGGCTGGCATTGGAAAAACAATCTCTGTGCAGAAGTTCATTCTAGACTGGGCTGAAGGAAAAGCCAATCAGGATGTCTACTTAATATTTCCTCTTCCTTTCCGAGAGCTGAACCTGATGAAGGAGAAGAAAATCAGTCTGGCGGAGCTTCTTCAACACTTTTACCCAGAAATAAAAAATCAAGCAATCTTCAGCAGTTCAGAGCACATGTTTATCTTTGATGGTCTGGATGAGTGTCGACTTCCTCTAGATTTCCACTCCAACCCAAGGTGTTGTGATGTGACAGAGCCAGCCTCAGTGGACGTGCTGCTGACAAACCTCATCAAGGGGAATCTGCTTCCCTCTGCTCGCCTCTGGATCACCACCCGACCAGCAGCAGCTCATATGATCCTTCCTGAGTGTGTGGACCAGCTGACTGAAATAAGAGGATTCAATAACCCACAGAAAGAAGAGTACTTTGGGAAGAGAATCAGTGATGAGAATTTGGACAGAACCATCACACACTTGAAGTCATCCAGGAGCCTCTACATCATGTGCCACATTCCAGTCTTCTGCTGGATTACTGCCACTGTTGTAGAGAGAACTTCAGATGAATCGGGGAGTCTACAAATGCCAAGGACTCTAACTCAAATGTACACACACTTCCTGATCATTCAGACAAGCATGAAAAAGCACAAGTACACAGGGAGAAAAGAGACAGATGAAGAGATTATTTTCAAACTGGGGAAACTGGCTTTCCAACAACTGGAGAAGGGCAATCTGATCTTCTATGAGGAAGACCTGAGAGAGTGTGGCATAGATGTCACAGAAGCTTCAGTGTACTCAGGAGTGTGTTCTCAGATCTTCAGAGAGGAGGCTGGGCTGTACCAGGGGAAGGTGTTCAGCTTTGTGCATCTGAGCATTCAGGAGTATCTTGCAGCTTTATATGTGTTCCTCTGCTTCAGCAACAGAGAGAGAAACATGTCTGACCAACAGCAAACCTCTCAGCTCTCTGCTCTGTTCAGAGCTTCAACACTTCATGACCTACACACGACTGCAGTGGATCTGGCCTTACAGAGTGAGAACGGACACCTGGACCTTTTCCTCCGCTTCCTTCTTGGCCTCTCTCTGGAGTCCAATCAGAATCTCCTAAGGCACCTACTGCCACAGACAAGAAGCCAATCACAGAGCCCAGAGCAAACAGTCCAGTACGTCAAGGAGAAGATCAGAGATGAGGAGAAGATCAGAAATGAGAAGATCAGAAATGAGAAGAGGAGCAGATTTTATAATATTTCAGACAGAAGTGTTAACCTGTTCTACTGTCTGAATGAGTTGAATGACCGTGCTCTAGTGGAGGTCATTGACAGGAGTTCAGGAACTCTGTCTGTAGTCATGCTCTTACCAGGAGAGTGGAAGACTGGTAGGTTTAAGTTTGAGATTTCAGAAGAGCAACTGGATGAGTTTGATCTGCAGAAGTACATAAAGACACCAGAGAAAGATCTGACTGAACTTAGTCCAGATGAAGTTCTTGAGAGGCTGGTGCCAGTGGTCACAGCATCCACATCAGCTGAGTAAGTACATTACTGAGAGAGGTAGAGTGACAGTGACAGAGTCTGTGTTTGTTTGTTTGTTTGTGTTTATGTGTGTGTGTGTGTGTGTGTGTGCGCGTGTGTGTGTGCGTGTTAGCTTTTTTTACCAAGGTGTCAAATAATGCCTGGCTCTTTTGCTGTTGATGCTGAGAAAACATTAGAAGGTGTGTGTGCACGGTGGGGGTGGGTGAGGGGGGGGTATTAGCTGAGGAAGGGGTGCGTGGCAGTCATGTGTAAGGGGTGAGTGAGTGTGTGTCTATGTGTGTCATATGTAAGCGGTGTGTGTGAAAGAGTGCTGTTCCTGGCGAATCTTTGATAAAACGTGAAATTGTTTCCTCGGTTCAAGTTAGCTGGTAGTGAGTAAGAGAACTCGGAAAGGCGGTTTAGTGAAATAATCTGTTTATTCCAACAAAGTTTTAGCCTCAGAATTTGTCATGGTTATCTTCCGTCTCCTTTTGCTGCAGTCTCCTTTCGCTGCCGTCCTCTAAATGGTAACATGAATCTGTAGCTCTTATAGGGATACAGAATTAACATACTAAACAATGGCGTAAAAGATTACCCACCGGTGTTCGTCTGCGCATGTGTAAGGGGTGAGTGTTTACACACAACAACAGACCTCTGAATGGGGTGTTTGATGAGGGGTTGGGGGTACATAAAGATGGCCAAACTAAACTGACTCTGACTGTGTTGGCTCAAGTTTGGTAAGTGTGTGTGTGTGTGTAGCATCTTGTGATGTGGATTACATGGTGTGTGTATATGTGGTTTGTGTGTGTGTGTGTGTGTGTGTGTGTGAGTGTGAGTGTTTGGCTCTCTGTGATGGGTTAATTATTGTACGTGTGTGTGTGTGGCACCCTATGACAGATGAAACACAGTGTGTGTGTGTGTGTATGTGTTTATGTCTCACTCTTTGGAGAGGGACTTCTCTTAGTGGCTCACTGTGATGAGGGAAGGATGATGCCATGCAGTGTGTGAGGGACACCATTTGATGTGGAGGAAGGGGTGTGTGTGTATGGGGCACAAATGTATGGGGTGATATGATGGATGCAACAGAGTCTGTGTGTGTGAGTGTGAGAGCGTGTACCCTGTGATGAGTGAGTCACGGTGAGTGTGTGTATGCCTGTGTTTGTGTGTGTGTGTGTGTGTGTGTGTGTGTGATTGGCACTCTGTGATGGCTGAAGTACGGTAAGTGTGTGGGTTGGTGTTGGTATAGGTAAAGGTATGTGTGTGTAATAATCA
>NC_045174.1:22541489-22568989 GCF_900700415.2 Clupea harengus | reverse complement strand
AAGCTCAGTTTCAGCTCGGTCCTCGATGTCTGTTTGTCAGACTGTTGTGTCGTCTGGCTACCGTTCACAGATTCTGAGTCTAGTCCATGAGCATGCGCTGTCTGTCCTGGGTATTAATCAGACCTATCAACGAGTGCTTTGGCCTGGATTAAAGACCTCTTCTAAAGTTCTGCCACTCTTGCCATCATGTCAACTTAAGGGAAAGCCCAATCAGACCATTTCCCCAGCCCCACTCCGTCCTATTCTGGTGATGGCACATCTCTTTGAATGCATAACTGTTGATTGCATGGGTCCACTGCCCAAGTCTGGCCATCAATTTGTGTTGACCATTATGTGCGCTGCAAACCGCTATCCTGAAGCCATCCCCAAAAGCAGTGGTGAGGGGACTGATTGGGTTTCATTCAGTCTGATCAGGGTTCTAATTTGACTTTGAAACTGTTTGCACAAGTTGTGAGAGAAGTGGGGGAGTCTCAGGGCACTTTAGAGTGTTTTTCATCAGACGCTGAAAACGATGCTGCGCACATACTGTGTCGACACGAATAAAGACTGGGAAGAGAGACGGCCTCTTCTAATTATGTCCCCTCATGTCAAAACATGATTTAGAAAAACTCATTCATGCCTTTATCTGCAGCAGAGTTGACCACTGCAATGGTCTTTTCACAGGCCTCCCTAAAAAGGCCAAACAGCTTCATCTTGTGAAAAATGCAGCTGCTAGAGTTCTTACGAAAATAATTGACCATAGTATTACAATACTTACACAAGCTGCTAGTAAGTCACAGAATTGACTTTAAAGTACTGCTGCTTATTCATAAGTCACTTAATGGGACAGGACCAAATTCCAAGTTTCCAGGCAGGTGACCCGGTGCTTGTGTTACTCCCTGTCCCTGGGTCGGCGCTGCAAGTGACATTTTCTGGGCCCTATAAAGTGAGTTTCGGGTTTGTTAAACTGACTATATAGTCTGCACTCCTGATCGTAAGAGACAATCTAGAGCAGTGGTTCTTAACCTTATTGGAGGTACTGAACCCTGCAAGCTTCATCAGTGCATTCACCGAACCCTTCGTAATTGGAACAATAAAATATGATTTCTTCAAAACATAGGTATATATTTTATTAGTGCACAAAATTAACCATGCATCAGTTGCACACAAAATCACTGTGTTCAAAGAACAAAACCAACAAAACATGAATTTCACAAAAAAACATAACTCAATGAATATTTACTACAAATCAATATGACTTTTGTTCAAAAATGCACATTTTTACTAAGCAACAAAATATTGTAATCTAACAAGGCGAAGAAAAATTATGTGACTCAACGAACCCCTGGGGTTCGATCGAACCCAGGTTAAGAACCACTGATCTAGAGTGTGCCACATAAACATGTTGAAACCTTATGTTGTCAGGGCTTCCAGTAATAAGGCTGAAAGGGTATGTACAGCAGGAGAATCTGTACCCGTTGCTTTAGTGACCACACAGACTTACTGTCCTGAGGCAGATGGGCTAGCTAGAGGGGACGCTGTGCTCTATGGTGATATAATGATAGATGAACTACGGTGTGTGTGTGTGTGTGTGTGTGTGTGTGTGTGTTAGGGGCACTAATGTATGGGATTCTATGATAGAATCTAAATGAGCACGCCAAAGTTGAAGAAGGGACCGGAGGACGTAGTCAGGTATCTGGAGTTTATTTCGGCGTGGAGACCCCCTCTCAGCTGGTGCTCAGAGAAAGGCCTATCTTATTGTAGAGTATCTTGGTATTTATACAATTCAGTCATTTAGAATACAATAGGGGAGAAGTGAGAGGAAGGGGGAGACAGTGGGGTGAGGGGTTCACCTGTGGGGGGAGGGGGGTGATAACAGGGCACAAAGGGTGATAGCAGGAAGGAGGCTATCTAGGGGGGAAGGGGTTCACATGCCATTTGTTCAGGTCTCAGTGAGACAGACAGAGTACACATCCAAGAATGAGTTACAGATACAAAATGAGGCTACACTTAGTTACAACAACAGAATATCAATATTTCCGGTTCCATCAGATGCAACACAGTCTGTGATTGTGTGTGTGTGTGTCTATGTGTCCCTGTTTCGTGCAGAGTAAGGGGTATAGTGTGTAGTACCCCTTGGTGTGTCTGTGTCTGTGATGAATTAATGAATGAATGAATTAATTAATTAATGAATATGTGTGTGAGAAGGTGAAATCCCTCCCCCTTCTCACTGTTGCCCAAAGGGGGAGAAGGACTGGACTCCCCTACCTGAATGGTTGGGTCCGGGTTCCCCCACCTCTGTGGAGGGGTCCAATTGACTCTAATTGGACCAATTAAGCCCTTGGGCGGCCTTATTTAAGGTGCACCTCATTACTGAATAAGGGAGAGACAGACTGAACATGCTGTGTGTGAGAGCTGTGTGTGAGAGCTGTGTGAGAGAGCTGTGTGAGAGAGCTGTGAGAGAGAGCTGTGAGAGAGAGCTGTGTGAGAGAGAGCTGTGAGAGAGAGAGCTGTGAGAGAGAGAGAGAGAGAGAGCTGTGAGAGAGAGAGCTGTGAGTGAGAGAGAGAGCTGTGAGTGAGAGAGCTGTGTGGGAGAGAGAGCTGTGTGGGAGAGAGAGCTGTGAGAGAGAGAGCTGTGAGAGAGAGAGCGCTGTGTGAGAGAGAGCTGTGTGAGAGAGAGCTGTGTGAGAGAGAGCTGTGTGAGAGAGAGAGCTGTGAGAGAGAGAGAGCTGTGAGAGAGAGAGAGCTGTGAGAGAGAGAGAGCTGTGAGAGAGAGAGAGCTGTGAGAGAGAGAGAGCTGTGAGAGAGAGAGCTGTGTGAGAGAGAGAGCTGTGTGAGAGAGAGAGCTGTGTGAGAGAGAGAGCTGTGAGAGAGAGAGAGCTGTGTGAGAGAGAGAGCTGTGTGAGAGAGAGAGCTGTGAGAGAGAGAGCTGTGTGAGAGAGAGAGCTGTGAGAGAGAGAGAGCTGTGAGAGAGAGAGCTGTGAGAGAGAGAGAGCTGTGAGAGAGAGCTGTGTGAGAGAGAGAGCTGTGAGAGAGAGAGAGCTGTGAGAGAGAGAGAGCTGTGTGAGAGAGCTGTGAGAGAGAGAGCTGTGTGAGAGCTGTGAGAGTGAGAGAGAGCTGTGTGAGAGAGAGCTGTGTGTGAGAGAGAGCTGTGTGTGAGAGAGAGCTGTGTGTGAGAGAGAGCTGTGTGAGAGAGAGCTGTGTGAGAGAGCTGTGAGAGAGAGAGCTGTGAGAAGGTACATACATGTAGACCAAACCTGTGTGATTGGTGACCACAGAGTTGTACCTTGTCTGTTTGGCTTTAGTTTTGGTCAGTTCGTGTGTATCTGTTTTGGGGTGATCCCTGTTGTAAATAAATAGTTATTTTTTAAGAAAGCCACTGTCTCCTGCGCCGTGTGTTCCCTACCTGCAACCCCATTCAAACCAGCCTACATCCCACATCGTGACAATGTGTGTGCTATCTGTGATGAGTGGTTAGTGTGTGTCTCTTTGCGTGTGTGGCTATCTGTGATTGGTGAAGTATTGTATGTGTGTTATTGTGTGTTCATGTGTCACTGTTGGGGGTTGAGTTAGGGGAGTAAGGTGTGTGTAACACCCCTTGATGCGTGTTTGTTTGTGTGTGTGTGTGTGTGTGTGAGTGTGAGTGTTTGGCTCTCTATGATGGGTTAATTATTGTACGTGTGTGTGTGGCATCCTATGACAGAGGAAACACAGTGTGTGTGTGTGTGTGTGTGTGTGTGTGTGTGTGTGTGTGTGTGTGTGTGTGTGTTTATGTCTCACTCTTTGGAGAGGGACTTCTCTTAGTGGCTCCCTGTGATGAGTGAAGGATGATGCCATGCAGTGTGTGAGGGACACCATTTGATGTGGAGGAAGGGGTGTGTGTGTGTATGGGGCATAAATGTATGGGGTGCTATGATGGACGCAACACAGCCTGTGAGTGTGTGTGTGTGTGTGTGTGTGTGTGAGAGCATGTGTGTGAGAGCATGCGAAAGAGAGAGTGTGTGTTTGTGTGTGTGAGAGCTAGAGAGCATGTGTGTGATATCTGTGATGAGCGGTTAGTGTGTGTCTGTCTGTGTCTATGTGTGTGTGTTGCTATCTGTGATGGGTCCAGTATTGTATGTGTGTGATTGTGTGTGTGTGTGTGTGTATGAGAAAGAGAGAGCGTGTGTGTGTGTTTGTGTGTCACTGTGGGGTGCTGAGTCACTGGAGTAAGGTGTGTGTGTGTGTGTAAGGGGGAGCTCCCTTTAATGAGTGTTTGTGTATCTCCATTTGATGTGGAGGAAAGGCTGTGTGTGAGTGTGTATCGAGCACCCAGCATGTGTATGCGTGTGTTAGTATGTGTACCCTGTGATGAGTGAGTCCCAGTGAGCGTGTGTATGCCTGTGTTTGTGTGTGTGTGTGTGTGTGATTGGCAATCTGTGATGGCTCAAGTACGGTAAGTGTGTGGGTTGGTGTTGGTATAGGTAAAGGTATGTGTGTGTAATAATCACACGTGGCATTATGTTTCCCCCAGGCTGCAGCAGTGTTCCCTCACAGAGAAGAGCTGTGCTGCTTTAGCATCAGCTGGCAGATCAACCTCCTGCAGTTTGAAGACGCTGGACCTGAGTGACAATCCTGATCTTCATGATGCAGGAATTCAGCATCTCTCAGACCTCCTCAAGAGTCCCCACTGCAAGCTGGAGACACTAGTGTGAGTGTTAACACACAACAAGAGATCTGTGTGGGGGGGGTGGGGGGGCACACAATGAGGGGTGAGGGGGGAATGTAAGGATGTGTGTACTATGGTGTGAGTGTGTGTGTTTGTGGGTGGGGGGGGCATGTGTAAGGGGTGAGTGTTTACACACAACAGCAGACCTCTGAATGGGGTGTTTGATGAGGCAGGTGGGAGGACGGGACATAGTGATGGGCAAACTAAAGTGTGTGTGTGAGTGTATCCCTGTGATGACTGAAATATGGTGTGTGTAAGGGGGGCAGATAGGAATGAGTGAACTACAGTGTGTGTGTGTGTTTTCATGGGACCCTGTGATAGGATAAGTATGGTGTGTAATTTAAAGGGGGGGATCCTTCATTGGTGATGTGTGTGTGTGTGGCACCTTGTGTGTGTGTGAGTGGCATCTTGTGAAATGTGTAGTACACTTTGTGTGTGTGTGTGTGTTTGATTGGCACTCTGTGTTGGCTCAAGTATGGTAAGTGTATGGGTTGGTGTTGGTATAGGTACCAACACTTGACATGTGGACATGTGGATTACACGGTGTGTGTATATGTGTTGTGTGTGTGTGTGTGATGAATGAATATGTGTGTGATACCTGTGATGACTGGTGTTTGTGTTGCTCTCTGTGATGGGTCAATTATTGTACGTGTGTGGGGGGGGGGGGGGGGGGGGGGGCGGGTATGTGTCTAGCACCCCCTGGTGTGTGTTGGTGTGTGTGGGTGTGTGTGCATGAGTGTTTGTCTATGTCTCAATGACTGAATGAAGGTGTGAGAGCTAGGGATGGGTATCATTTGGTTTTTATCCGATACCGGTACATAACCGATACTTTTAAAACGATACCGGTGCCTAAACGGTGCCGGAACCGATACTTTTATAAAAAATTTAAAAAAAAAATGTAAAAAATTACGACATTTAAGAAAGGCTTTTTTTATTGCCAAATATATGAACTGTTTAAAGTAGATTATATATATAAATAAATACAAAACACTTTTTAACTTAAAACTTAAATAATATATGAACTGTTAACAAAAGTTTAGACTAACACACACACACACTCTGTACACACACTACAGCTTCAATACTTCAGCAATTCTTTTGTAGAAATATCAGCACCTTTCCTGACTAATCGCATGACCTGCACAGGAGAAAACCCTCTCCAATGCTGTCGATGAGGCCTGTACACACAGATATGTATCTGAAAGTACACAATTAGGGATGGGTATCGTTTGGGTTTTTTCCGATACTGGTGCTAAACCGATACTTTTAAAACGATACCGGTGCCTAAACGGTGCCTGAACCGCTACTTTTTTTTTAAAAGCACAAAGCGACGATTGACGACATTAAAGAAAGGCTTTTTTATTGCCAAGGCAATTTTTTTTCTTCAAATTGAACAATATATGAACTGTTTAAAGTATATTATAAATATAAATACATACAAAACACTTGGCTTCCAACTACAGCTTCAAACATTTTAACTTCAAACTATGAACATTATATTAACTGTAAACAACAATTTATAGTTTACTTAAATAAATATAAATAAATACAAAAAACAGCTTCAAACTTCTTTTGCAAAAATATGAGCATATTGGCCTTTGGAGTCAAAAATGTATTATTTTGTTTGCATTTATTTCATGAAATTTCACCATTTTATGATTTGTTTATACCTATCTTTTCTATCTTGTTTATAGTTACTCTTGTTACTTGAACACACTGAGTACTAGAAAATGTGTACTGCCCCTTTAAGAGACTACCGTTGGTAGTTTAGCTGTCATCTCCGTATATTTTTCAGTCTTCGGTTGCTGATCTGCCGTTGACTCTTGCCTTCTCTCCCCTCTTTTCACACAATTATTTTGTTGCATTTGCTGCACGTTGCGATGTTTGAATCTTTTTGTGCGAAATACAGCCACACTTTTGACCGTTTACCTTTCGGTATTTTCTCTGTTAAAAGGTTGATGGCTAGTTTTGTTTGTGCTTGCCTGCTCTTCACTGTCATATCAGAACCGGTTCCAATACAACTGGTAGGCTACCTACCCGGACCGAAATGCAACGCAGATTTCGGTGCTTCATTTCGGCATTTATCAGATAAGACTGTTGCTATGAAAACACCAATGAGCGTGAGCGACACAGGACAAAGTTTACATTGGGAGCTGGGGCAGTTTTACATGTGCCCCACAGAATCTGCCTAGCGACCGTGTTCAATTGGCTCAGGCACCGAAATGAAGCACCGAAATCTGCGTTGCATTTCGGTCCGGGTAGGTACCGGTTGTATTGGAACCGGTTCCATATTGGTACCGGTTCTCGGTACCCAACCCTAGTGAGAGCGTGTGTGTGTGTGTGAGAGTCTGTATATGTGTGTTTGTTTGTGAGTGTGAGTGTGTGTGTGTGTGTGTGTGATAGTGTGTTTGTGTGTGAGAGCGTGTGTGTGAGTGCTTATGAGAGAGAGTGTGTCTGTGTGAGTGTGTGTTTGTGAGAGGGTGTGTGGGTGAGACAGAGTGCGTGTGTGCGTGTGTGTGTGTGTATGTGTGTGTGTTTGAGAGTATGTGGCACCTTGTGAAATGTGTAGTACACTGTGTGTGTGTGTGTTTGTGTGTGTGTGTGTGTGTGTGTGTGTTAGGGGGAGCACCCTTTAATGGGTGTTTGTGTATGTGTGTGTGTATCACCCAGTGAGTGTACGCTTATGACATCCTGTGATGAGTGAGTCCCAGTGAGTGTGTGTGTGTGTGTGTGTGTGTGTGATTGGCACTCTGTGATGGCTGAAGTACGGTAAGTGTGTGGGTTGGTGTTGGTATAGGTAAAGGTATGTGTGTGTAATAATCACACGTGTCATTATGTTTCCCCCAGGCTGCAGATGTGTTTCCTCACAGAGAAGAGCTGTGCTGCTTTAGCATCAGCTGTCAGATCAACCTCCTGCAGTTTGAAGACGCTGAACCTGAGTCTCAATCGTGATCTTCATGATGCAGGAATTCAGTATCTCTCAGACCTCCTCAAGAGTCCCCACTGCAAGCTGGAGACACTAGTGTGAGTGTTAACACACAACAAGAGATCTGTGTGTGGGGTGGGGGGGCACACAGTGATGGGTGAGGGGGGGTCATGTAAGGATGGGTGTACTATGGTGTGAGTGTGTGTGTGTGTGTGTGTTTATGTGTATCTGTTTGGTCCTGATTAAGGGGTATGTGCATAGCACTGTGTGTGTGTGTGTGTGTGTGTGTGTGTGTGTTTCAGGAGGTGCTCTCTTTAATGGGTGTTTGTGTGTCTCTTAGTGGCTCCCTGTGATGAGTGAAGGATGATGATGCAGTGTGTGAGAACATTCCCCAGAACTCTGTTCTGCTGTTTGTGAGAGCATGTCTGTGTGACAGCGTGTGTGTGTGAGCGCATGTGTGTGTGAGAGCGTGTGTGTGTGTGTGAGATCGTGTGTGTGTGAGATCGTGTGTGTGTGAGATCGTGTGTGTGTGAGAGCGTGTGTGTGTGAGAGCGTGTGTGTGAGAGCGTGTGTGTGTAAAAGCATGTGTGTGTGAGAGCATGTGTGTGTGAGAGCATGTGTGTGTGAGAGCATATGTGTGTGTGAGAGTGTGTGTGTGAGAGTGTGTGTGTGTTAGAGCGTGTGTGTAAGAGTGTGTGTTTGAGAGAGAGCGTGTGTGTGAGAGCGTGTGTGTGTGTGAGAGCGTGTGTTTGTGAGAGCGTGTGTGTGTGTGTATGAGTGTGTGTGTGTTTGTGTGTGTGAGAGAGCGTGTGTGTGTGTGAGAGCGTGTGTGTGTGTGAGAGCGTGGGTGTGTGAGTGTGTGTGAGAGAGCGTGTGTGTGAGGGTGTGTGTGAGAGCGTGTGTGTGTGTGTGAGAGCGGGTGTGTGTATGAGAGCGTGTGTGTGTGTGTATGAGTGTGTGTGTGTGTGTGTGTGAGAGCGTGTGTGTGTATGAGAGCGTGTGTGTGTGAGAGCGTGTGTGTGTGTGTGAGAGAGCGTGTGTGTGTGTGAGAGTGTGTGTGTGTGAGAGCGTGTTTGTGAGAGAGCGTGTGTGTGTGTGTGAGAGAGCATGTGTGTGAGTGTGTGTGTGTGTGTGTGAGTGTGTTTGTGAGAGAGCGTGTGTGTGTGTGTGTGAGAGAGCATGTGTGTGAGAGTGTGTGTGTACGATTGTGTGTGACTTGTGAAGGAGTTCTCCTCTGTGTGTTCTGCGTCCGTTGTGACGTGTGTGGGCACAGGAATTTGAGGATATTGTTGACTTGTCTGAATCTTCATTGATGAAAGCTCAGTTTCAGCTCGGTCCTCGATGTCTGTTTGTCAGACTGTTGTGCCGTCTGGCTACCGTTCACAGATTCTGAGTCTAGTCTATGAGCATGCGCTGTCTGTCCTGGGTATTAATCAGACCTATCAACGAGTGCTTTGGCCTGGATTAAAGACCACTGTTGCAAAGTTCTGCCACTCTTGCCATCATGTCAACTTAAGGGAAAGCCCAATCAGACCATTTCCCCAGCCCCACTCCGTCCTATTCTGGTGATGGCACATCTCTTTGAATGCATAACTGTTGATTGCATGGGTCCACTGCCCAAGTCTGGCCATCAATTTGTGTTGACCATTATGTGCGCTGCAAACCGCTATCCTGAAGCCATCCCCAAAAGCAGTGGTGAGGGGACTGATTGGGTTTCATTCAGTCTGATCAGGGTTCTAATTTGACTTTGAAACTGTTTGCACAAGTTGTGAGAGAAGTGGGGGAGTCTCAGGGCACTTTAGAGTGTTTTTCATCAGACGCTGAAAACGATGCTGCGCACATACTGTGTCGACACGAATAAAGACTGGGAAGAGAGACGGCCTCTTCTAATTATGTCCCCTTATGTCAAAACATGATTTAGAAAAACTCATTCATGCCTTTATCTGCAGCAGGGTTGACTACTGCAATGGTCTTTTCACAGGCCTCCCTAAAAAGGCCAAACAGCTTCATCTTGTGAAAAATGCAGCTGCTAGAGTTCTTACAGAAATAATTGACCATATTATTACAATACTTACACAAGCTTCTAGTAAGTCACAGAATTGACTTTAAAGTACTGCTGCTTATTCATAAGTCACTTAATGGGACAGGACCAAATTCCAAGTTTCCAGGCAGGTGACCCGGTGCTTGTGTTACTCCCTGTCCCTGGGTCGGCGCTGCAAGTGACATTTTCTGGGCCCTATGAAGTGAGTGTCGGGTTTGTTAAACTGACTATATAGTCTGCACTCCTGATCGTAAGAGACAATCTAGAGTGTGCCACATAAACATGTTGAAACCTTATGTTGTCAGGGCTTCCAGTAATAAGGCTGAAAGGGTATGTACAGCAGGAGAATCTGTACCTGTTGCTTTAGTGACCACACAGACTTACTGTCCTGAGGCAGATGGGCTAGCTAGAGGGGACGCTGTACTCTATGGTGATATAATGATCGATGAACTACGGTGTGTCTCAGTGGATTCCTGTGATGAGTGAAGGATGATGACATGCAGTGTGTGAGGGACACCATTTGATGTGGAGGAAGGGGTGTGTGTGTGTGTGTGTGTGTGTGTGTGTGTGTGTGTGTGTGTGTGTGTGTGTGTTAGGGGCACTAATGTATGGGATTCTATGATATAATCTAAATGAGCACGCCAAAGTTGAAGAAGGGACCGGAGGACATAGTCAGGTTTCTGGAGTTTATTTCGGCGTGGAGACAATTCAGTCATTTAGAATACAATAGAAGAGAGGGTGACCACACTCTATAAGTGAGAGGAAGGGGGAGACAGTGGGGTGAGGGGTTCACCTCTGGGGGGAGGGGGGTGATAACAGGGTACAAAGGGTGATAGCAGGAAGGAGGCTATCTAGGGGGGAAGGGGTTCACATGCCATTTGTTCAGGTCTCAGTGAGACAGAGTACACATCCAAGAATGAGATACAAAATGAGGCTACACTTAGTTACAACAACAGAATATCAATACTTCCGGTTCCATCAGATGCAACACAGTCTGTGATTGTGTGTGTGTGTGTGTGTCTATGTGTCCCTGTTTCATGCAGAGTAAAGGGTATAGTGTGTAGTACCCCTTGGTGTGGGTATGTCTGTGTCTGTGATGAATTAATAAATGAATGAATGAATGAATATGTGTGTGAGAAGGTGAAATCCCTCCCCCTTCTCACTGTGGCCCAAAGGGGGAGAAGAACTGGACTCCCCTACCTGAATGGTTGGGTCTGGGTTCCCCCACCTCTGTGGAGGGGTCCAATTGACTCTAATTGGACCAATTAAGCCCTTGGGCGGCCTTATATAAGGTGCACCTCATTACTGAATAAGGGAGAGACAGACTGAACATGCTGTGAGAGAGAGAGAGAGAGAGAGCAGAGAGAGAGAGAGAGCAGAGAGAGAGAGAGAGCTGTGTGAGAGAGAGCTGTGAGAAGGTACATACATGTAGACCAAACCTGTGTGATTGGTGACCACAGAGTTGTACCTTGTCTGTTTGGCTTTAGTTTTGGTCAGTTTGTGTGTATCTGTTTTGGGGTGGTCCCTGTTGTAAATAAGTAGCTATTTTTTTAAGAAAGCCACTGTCTCCTGCGCCGTGTGTGTTTCCTACCTGCAACCCCATTCCAACCAGCCTACATCCCACATCGTGACAATGTGTGTGCTATCTGTGATGAGTGGTTAGTGTGTGTCTCTGTGCGTGTGTGGCTATCTGTGATTGGTGAAGTATTGTATGTGTGTGATTGTGTGTTCATGTGTCACTGTTGGGCGTTGAGTTAGGGGAGTAAGGTGTGTGTGTAACACCCCTTGATGTGTGTTTGTTTGTTGGTGTGTGTGTGTGTGTGTGAGTGTTTGGCTCTCTGTGATGGGTTAATTATTGTACGTGTGTGTGTGGCACCCTATGACAGATGAAACACAGTGTGTGTGTGTGAGTGTTTGGCTCTCTGTGATGGGTTAATTATTGTACGTGTGTGTGTGGCACCCTATGACAGATGAAACACAGTGTGTGTGTGTGTGTGTGTGTGTGTGTGTGTGTGTGTATGTGTTTATGTCTCACTCTTTGGAGAGGGACTTCTCTCAGTGGCTCCCTGTGATGAGTGAAGGATGATGCCATGCAGTGTGTGAGGGACACCATTTGATGTGGAGGAAGGGGTGTGTGTGTGTGTATGGGGCACAAATGTATGGGGTGCTATGATGGACGCAACACAGCCTGTGAGTGTGTGTGTGTGTGTGAGAGAGAGCGTTTGTGTGTGTGTGAGAGCGTGTTTGTGTGTGTGTGTGTGTGTGTGTAAGAGCTTGTGTGTGAGAGTGTGTGTGTGTGTGTGTGAGAGCATGTGTGTGAGAGCATGCGAAAGAGAGAGAGTGTGTGTTGAGGTGAAATGAACATTTCGGTTGACTGTGCTTAAACAACTGCAAGTCCCACAATGCACCACTAGCAGGTCAGTGCAGCCTGCTCATTATTTTAAGTGGGAACACCTGAGAAGGAAAGGAGTAGTGATGGCAGCCTGACACTGAAGCGCCGGAACGTGCTTCATACCTTAACTACACCAACCATAAAACCACTGCTCCGAAGGTTGCTTTGGTACGGAAAAATCACGTGACATATTACGTGCGAAACAGCAACTGCTTCTGAACCAGCTGAGTGGTTCACAGCACCACGCACGAAACAGTCAGTTGCCTCGTTTTGAGTCTGAATTGTAGCGCCTTCAAAGCATAAAAAGGTTTCTAGATTGTCATTGTTTTAAAGATTCGTGCCACTGTCTGGCTGGGCTAATTTAGTTGCAGCCTTGGCACATCACCAGGAGAGGTCACTGTTACTGAAGCTTCAAGTAATGAACCGATTTTTGAAACAATGTGCCTAATGGTTCAATGCTTCACCAAAGCTTCATTTGCCCATCACTAGAAAGGAGGTCTCTCAGTAAACACTCCAGCAAACATTTCAGCAGAGAGACACACACGAAAAGGATCTACTCGTGGTGCAACCAAAGAAGCCACTGGTACAGTAACTTATTGGGTTTTATTGCGATGATTATTTGCTGTTGAAAGTGCTGTTATAATCATTGATGGTTGTATAAGTTGATTGATTTGTGTAATGATACTAACCAAGCAGCACACAGCATACAGGCAGCATGCTTATCAGCTTGCTGCATGCAAGTGAGTTTGGCTTTTTGTTTTGAGTGTATTTTGTTGATTATAAATTGAACAATGATGTTTGAAGTGCTTTTCCTAAACACCTATGCTGCATACTATTTGCAGTCATTAAATAGTCACTCTGTCATTAGTTGGGATTGTTGCAGCAATTCCAACTGTTGTAAGCCTTGGTACTTGGTACTGAAATTGTTTGAAATGTATTTGAATTTTTTGTATAACTTGTGCTTTTTGTGTTTTTAAGGTTTTCAACCTAAATGAGCCAACCAGACCAAACGAACAGAGAAAAAATAAAAAATAATTCTGAGTTGGAACGAGTTGTCCCGTGCGTCCTTTGGGATTAGTGCACCAGGCCGTTTTCAAGTTGGGCCAGAGAGTAGACAAAAAACACCTGAGAACTTGACAGTGTGTGTTTGTGTGTGTGAGAGCTAGAGAGCATGTGTGTGATATCTGTGATGAGCGGTTAGTGTGTGTCTGTCTGTGTCTATGTGTGTGTGTTGCTATCTGTGATGGGTCCAGTATTGTATGTGTCAGATTGTGTGTGTGTGTGTGTGTGTAAGGAGGAGCTCCCTTTAATAAGTGTTTGTGTGTCTCCATTTGATGTGTTAGTATGTGTACCCTGTGATGAGTGACTCATGGTGAACGTGTGTATGCCTGTGTTTGTGTGTGTGTGTGATTGGCACTCTGTGATGGCTGAAGTACGGTAAGTGTGTGGGTTGGTGTTGGTATAGGTAAAGGTATGTGAGTGTAATAATCACACGTGTCATTATGTTCCCCCAGGCTGCAGCAGTGTTCCCTCACAGATAAGAGCTGTGCTGCTTTAGCATCAGCTGTCAGATCAACCCCCTGCAGTTTGAAGACGCTGGACCTTAGTATCAATCCTCTTCATGATGCAGGAATTCAGCATCTCTCAGACCTCCTCAAGAGTCCCCACTGCAAGCTGGAGACACTAGTGTGAGTGTTAACACACAACAAGAGATCTGTGTGTGTGGGGGGGGGGGGGCACACAGTGATGGGTGAGGGGGGAATGTAAGGATGTGTGTACTATGGTGTTTGTGTGTGTGTGTGTGTGTGTGGGGGGGGGCATGTGTAAGGGGTGAGTGTTTACACACAACAACAGACCTCTGAATGGGGTGTTTGATGAGGCAGGTGGGGGGACGGGACATAATGATGGGCAAACTAAAGTGTGTGTGTGAGTGTATCCCTGTGATGACTGAAATATGGGGTGTGTGAGGGAGGCAGATAGGAATGAGTGAACTACAGTGTGTGTGTTTTCATGAGACCCTGTAATAGGATAAGTATGGTGTGTAATTTAAAGGGGGGGATCCTTCATCGGTGATGTGTGTGTAAGTGTGTGTGTGTGGCACCTTGTTAAATGTGTAGTTCATTGTGTGTGTGTGTGTGTGTGTTTGATTGGCACTCTGTGTTGGCTCAAGTATGGTAAGTGTATGGGTTGGTGTTGGTATAGGTACCAACACTTGACATGTGGACATATGGATTACACGGTGTGTGTATATGTGGTGTGTTTGTGTGTGTGTGTGTGTGTGTGATGAATGAATGAATATGTGTGTGATACCTGTGATGACTGGTGTTTGTGTGGCTCTCTGTGATGGGTCAATTATTGTATGTGTGTGTGTGTGTGGGGGGTATGTGTCTAGCACCCCCTGTTGTGTGTTGGTGTGTGTGGGTGTGTGTGCATGAGTGTTTGTCTATCTCTCAATGACTGAATGAAGGTGTGAGAGCGTGTGTGTGTGTGTGTGTGTGTGTGTGTGTGTTTGTTTGTGAGAATGAGTGTGTGTGAGTGAGTGTGTGTGTGTGTGAGAGAGAATGCTTATGAGAGAGAGTGTGTCTGTGTGAGTGTGTGTTTGTGAGAGGGTGTGTGTGTGCGTTTGTGTGAGCGTCTGTGTGTGAGAGTCTGTGAGTGTGTGTGTGTGAGAGTGCGTGTGTGTGTAAGAGAGTGTATGGGGCACCTTGTGACATGTGTAGTACACTGTGTGTGTGTGGCACCTTGTGAAACGTGTGTGCGTGTGTGCGTGCGTGCGTGCGTGCGTGCGTGCGTGCGTGTTAGGGGGAGCACCCTTTAATGGGTGTTTGTGTATCTTTCAGTGACTGATTGAATGATGATGATGACATGTTTGTGTGTGTGGGGAGGGCGTGTGTGTGTGTAATGTGTAGTACACTGTGTGTGTGTGTGTTTGATTGGCACTATGTGTTGGCTCAAGTATGGTAAGTGTATGGGTTGGTGTTGGTAACAACACTTGACATGTGGATTACACGGTTGTGTGTGTGTGTGTGTGTGGAATGAATGAATGAATGAATGAATGAATGAATGAATGAATGAATGAATGAATATGTGTGTGATACCTGTGATGACTGGTGTTTGTGTGGCTCTCTGTGATGGGTCAATTATTGTACGTGTGTGTGTGTGGGGTATGTGTCTAGCACCCCCTGGTGTGTGTTGGTGTGTGTGCATGAGTGTTTGTCTATCTCTCAATGACTGAATGAAGGTGTGAGAGCGTGTGTGTGTGTGTGTGTGTGTGAGAGTCTGTACATGTGAGTGTGTGAGTGAGTGTGTGTTTGTGAGTGTGAGTTCGAGTGTGAGTATGAGTGTGTGTGTGAGTGAGAGTGTGTGTGAGAGCGTGTGTGTGTGTGTTTGTGAGAGGGTGTGTGTGAGAGTCTGTGTGTGAGAGTCTGTGTGTGTGTGTGTGTGTGTGTGTGTGTGTGTGTGTGTGTGTGTGTGTGTGTGTGTGTGTGTGTGTGTGTGTGTGTGTGTGGCACCTTGTGAAATGTGTAGTACACTGTGTGTGTGTGTGTGTGTTAGGGGGAGCACCCTTTAATGGGTGTTTGTGTATCTTTCAGTGACTGAGTGGATGATGACGTAAAGGTGTGTGTGTGTGTGTGTGTGTGTGTGTGTATGTGTGTGTGTATGGGGCACCCAGTGAGTGTACGCATATGACATCCTGTGATCAGTGAGTCCCGGTGAGTGTGTGTATGCCTGTGTTTGTGTGTGTGTGTGTGTGTGTGTGTGTGTGATTGGCACTCTGTGATGGCTGAAGTACGGTAAGTGTGTGGGTTGGTGTTGGTATAGGTAAAGGTATGTGTGTGTAATAATCACACGTGTCATTGTGTTTCCCCCAGGCTGCAGATGTGTTGCCTCACAGAGAAGAGCTGTGCTGCTTTAGCATCAGCTGCCAGATCAACCTCCTGCAGTTTGAAGACGCTGAACCTGAGTCTCAATCGTGATCTTCATGCTGCAGGAATTCAGCATCTCTCAGACCTCCTCAAGAGTCCCCACTGCAAGCTGGAGACACTAGTGTGAGTGTTAACACACAACAAGAGATCTGTGTGTGGGGTGGGGGGGGGGCACACAGTGATGGGTGAGGGTGACAGTGTGTGTGTGTTTTCATGGGACCCTGTAATAGGATAAGTATGGTGTGTAATTTAAGGGGGGGTCCTTCATTGGTGATGTGAGTGTGTGTGTGTGGCACCTTGTGAAATGTGTGAAATGTGTAGTACACTGTGTGTGTGTGTGTGTGTGTGTTAGGGGGAGCACCCTTTAATGGGTGTTTGTGTATCTCTCAGTGACTGAGTGAAGGATGATACATAAAGGTGTGTGTGTGTGTGTGTGTGTATGGGGCACCCAGCGAGTGTACTCATATGACATCCTGTGATGATTGAGTCACGGTGAGTGTGTGTGTGTGTGTTTGATTGGCACTCTGTGTTGGCTCAAGTATGGTAAGTGTATGGATTGGTCTTGGTAACAATACTTGACATGTGGACATGTGGATTACACAGTGTGTGTATATGTGGTGTGTGTGTGTGTGTGTGTGTGTGATGAATGAATGAATGAATATGTGTGTGATACCTGTGATGACTGGTGTTTTTGTGGCTCTCTGTGATGGGTCAATTATTGTACGTGTGTGTGTGTGGGGGGGGGTATGTGTCTAGCACCCCCTGGTGTGTGTTGGTTTGTGTGTGGGGGTGTGGGGGTGTGTGTGCATGAGTGTTTGTCTATCTCTCAATGACTGAATGAAGGTGTGAGTGCGTGTGTGTGTGTGTGTGTGTGTGTATCACCCAGTGAGTGTACGCATATGACATCCTGTGATGGAGTCCCAGTGAGTGAGTGAGTGTGTGTGTGTGTGTGTGTGTGTGTGTGTGTGTGTGTGTGTGTGTGTGATTGGCACTCTGTGATGGCTGAAGTACGTTAAGTGTGTGGGTTGGTGTTGGTATAGGTAAAGGTATGTGAGTGTAATAATCACACGTGTCATTATGTTCCTCCCAGGCTGAAGGATTGTCGCCTCACAGAGAAGAGCTGTGCTGCTTTAGCATCAGCTGCCAGATCAACCTCCTGCAGTTTGAAGACGCTGGACCTGAGTGGCAATCGTGATCTTCATGATGCAGGAATTCAGCATCTCTCAGACCTCCTCAAGAGTCCCCACTGCAAGCTGGAGACACTAGTGTGAGTGTTAACACACAACAAGAGATCTGTGTGTGGGGTGGGGGGGGGGCACACAGTGATGGGTGAGGGTGACAGTGTGTGTGTGTTTTCATGGGACCCTGTAATAGGATAAGTATGGTGTGTAATTTAAGGGGGGGGGGGGTCCTTCATTGGTGATGTGAGTGTGTGTGTGTGTGGCACCTTGTGAAATGTGTGAAATGTGTAGTACACTGTGTGTGTGTGTGTGTGTGTGTGTTAGGGGGAGCACCCTTTAATGGGTGTTTGTGTATCTCTCAGTGACTGAGTGAAGGATGATACATAAAGGTGTGTGTGTGTGTGTGTGTGTGTGTGTGTGTATGGGGCACCCAGCGAGTGTACTCATATGACATCCTGTGATGATTGAGGCACGGTGAGTGTGTGTGTGTGTGTTTGATTGGCACTCTGTGTTGGCTCAAGTATGGTAAGTGTATGGGTTGGTGTTGGTAACAACACTTGACATGTGGACATGTGGATTACACGGTGTGTGTATATGTGGTGTGTTTGTGTGTGTGTGTGATGAATGAATGAATGAATGAATGAATGAATATGTGTGTGATACCTGTGATGACTGGTGTTTTTGTGGCTCTCTGTGATGGGTCAATTATTGTATGTGTGTGTGTGTGTGGGGGGGTATGTGTCTAGCACCCCCTGGTGTGTGTTGGTTTGTGTGTGGGGGTGTGTGTGCATGAGTGTTTGTCTATCTCTCAATGACTGAATGAAGGTGTGTGTGTGTGTGTGTGTGTGTGTGTCTGTATATGTGAGTGCTTATGAGAGAGTGTGTCTGTGTGTGTTTGTGAGATGGTGTGTGTGTGTGCGTTTGTGTGAGAGTCTGTGTGTGTGTGTGTGTGTAAGAGACTGTATGTGGCACCTTGTGAAATGTGTAGTACACTGTGTGTGTGGGTATGGCACCTTGTGAGATGTCTAGTACACTGTGTGTGTGTGTGTGTGTGTGTGTGTGTGTGTGTGTTAGGCGGAGCACCCTTTAATGGGTGTTTGTGTATCTTTCACTGACTGACTGAGTGAATGATGATGATGACATAAAGGGGTGTGTGTGTGTGTGTGTGTATCACCCAGTGAGTGTACGCATATGAAATCCTGTGATGAGTGAGTCCCAGTGAGTGTGTCTGTGTCTGTGTGTGTGTGTGTGTGTGTGTGTGTGTGTGTGTGTGTGTGTGTGTGTGATTGGCACACTGTGATGGCTGAAGTACGGTAAGTGTGTGGGTGTTTGTGTGTCTCAGTGGCCCCCTGTGATGATTGAAGGATGATGATGCAGTGTGTGAGGGACACCATTTGATGTGGAGGAAGGGTTGTGTGTGTGTATCAGGCACAAATGTATGGAGTGCTATGGTGGATGCAACGGAGTCTGTGTGTGTGTGTGTATATGTCTCCCTGTTTGGTGCTGAGTAAGGGGTATGTGCGTAGCACCCCTTGATGTGTGTGTGTGTGTTAGGAGGAGTGTGTGTGTGTGTGTGTGTGTGTGTTAGGAGGAGTGTTTGTGTGGGTCAACACAGTGTGTTTATATGTCACTCTTTGGTGCTGAGTGAAGGGTATGTGCGTAGCACCCCTTTATATACTGTATATATGTGGGTGTGTGTGTCAAGGTATGAATGAGGTTGTGCGTTTATATGTCACTGTTGTGTGGCACTTTGTAATTAGTCAAGTATAGTACGTGTGGGGGTGTGTGTTGGGCACCATATGATAGATGAAACACATTTTGTGTATGTCTGTGTGAATAATTGTGTGTGTGTGTGTGTGTGTGTGTGTGTGTGCTGTTACCTCCAAGGATGTATATCTGTTATTTTATTAAGATAACTCATGAAAAGCGTTGTTGTTCCGTTGGTTTCATTCTCCTGAGCTTGTTGTTCTCTGTTCTGCTGTGTGTGAGAGCATGTGTGTGTAAGAGCGTGTGTGTGAGGGAGTGTGTGTGTGTGTGTGTGTAGCCTGTCTAGTTGATGCTAACTCTTTCTCGTCTTAGTTGGCTGTAGGCTTGCAAGCAGAGTGGTGATCACTTAAGTTCCCATAATATATTATTAGTTTTTGGAGGACATAAGGAGGTTGGGTGCTGTTTGCTATTATTAGTCTCTGGAGGAGCCGTTTGTTTCCCTCCCCTTGTTTAACTCTGTTTTTCGTCAGAGAGGGATTTTGTGAAGTTTTGTGTTCTTTATATTTATTCTGTGATCAGGTGAGGTATTTTTGTGAATTTTCAGTTAGCTGTTGTTTTGTTTATTATCAGCACTCTGGTGAGCAAAGGACCATGAAGAGGAGTTTTAGAGTTTAGGGTGGCTGGCTTGAGACCAAATGGGGGTGTCGGTGAGAACACACTGTCCAGTCAGGATTCACAGTTCACAAGGGTCATTTATTAGAGTTCCAGTGAGGATATGAGTAGGACTGTATGGATGTGTGTGTGTGTGTGTGTGTGTGTGTGTGTGTACAAGCATGTGTGTGGTTCCTAGGAGGAAAGGAGAAATGAAATACAATCAGCTCCAAACAATGCCATAATACAAACGATGCCAACGATGTTACACTACATAAGTCAATCAATCATTCCATGTGCCACATAATAATTACTGTAACTGTACATCATTAAGCACAACATAAGGTCTCAGCCTACACAGCCAATACATGAGCATATAAACTTAAGGTAAGAAACAATTCACTGGCACATTTCAGTTCATTTTTATCTCTAAACTAAATCCGGATCAGTCCATTGAAGTACAAGCAACAATTCACTTCCATGGCTCAGATAACGCACACAGGAGGAGCACATGCAGCAGCATCCAGGTTCTCAGTGTCTCTGAGTGAAAGGAAGTCGCTGTGGGCACAGGTGTGGCTAATAAGGTTGGTGGCAGGGTGTGGCCTAATAGGCAGGTGATCAGGGCTAATTGGAGCTGAGTGAAACAGAATGGGGAAATGAACAGGCTGGGAAAGGGGCGTGGCAGTGAGTCTGTGAGGGAAGCAGGGAAACTGAAAATCTTCCAAACACTAATATCATTACTTGTGAATCAACTGTGCTAGCTTACATGACATTTAGTTTGGATCTGTCACTTCTCACACATCACTAGGTGATACTGGCCTCCAATGACCTCCAGTCTACGTAGCCATTACTTTCCTCTGTCTGACCGTGTGTGTGTGTGTGTGTGTGTGTGTGTGTGTGTGTGTGTGTGTGTGTGTGTGTGTGTGTGTGAGAGAGTGATGTGAGTGTTCAGCATCTCAGATGTACTGAATAATCAAATCCCCTCTGCAATGTGGAGAAACTAGCATTTTCACACATTAATAATCGTTTGTCTTCTAGAGTGGGTAATCATGTAGTGGGTCTCTCTCTCTCTCTCTCTCTCTCTCTCTCTCTCTCTCTCTCTCTCTCTCTCTCTGTGTGTGAGTGTTCAGCATTAACTATAGAATCCCCACTGGAGGAACTAGCATACCTGTTAACACATTAATAATCGTTTGTCTTCTAGAGTTGATCAAGGTATCTTCAGAAAGGAGAGTCCAGCAGCAGCAGCAGCAGCCTCAGATGACCAAGACCAAGACCTGCAGCATCCAGGAGCACAGCTGCTCTCTGTGGACACTCCCAAGTGAGTCTGATGGACAGCAGCACACACACACACACACACACACACACACACACACACACACACACACACACACACACACACACAGTCTTCAGGAGGAACTCAGAGAGAGAATGAGGTCATGAGGTTTGGGATGAAATGGAGGGTGTGTGTGTGTGTCGAGAATTGTCTGGCATAATTTTACGCAGATCCCTGTTTATTATGTGTCTGGTAACAAGCATGAAGATAGCCTTTAAACAGATTTACACACACCACTGGCAAGTCCCGTATCCTGTGACATCTGTCGGCCTGCTACACAACGGACATTTACGAATATGAAAGACACTCACAGAAAACTAATGGATGAGTTTTCAGCATGATGAAAAACTGGTTAGGAAAAGCCTGGACACAAGAAGGTGTGGGTGAAATTGGTACCAGCCTCACATGGGAGTACCAGACTATGTAGGTAACTTACCCTGTGAGCAGGAGCCGGGTGAATGTGGGTGCAATTGTGTGTAAATTGTGATACCGTCTTTGCGAGGGCCACCAAGACACACTGGTGCTGTCCTTGCAACAGCAACAATATGTTGGTAGTCTCACCCGATTGGACAGGCATCAACCATTCAACACAAAGGCAGATCAATTAAGTTGAACACCTAGGGGGCGCCACACAAAGTGTAGTGTCCTCCACGTGGTCAAAATAATGATAATCCACAAATCAGTCTCGTTAAATATATCAGTCTCATAAAATATATTATACTATCAATTTGGAACTCCGATTAATAATTAAATTATTAACTACAACCAAAGTTACCTTACCAATAGTATAGTTGAAGGTCATTAGAATTCTGAATAGAAGAGGTTGGCAACGTCCATTCTTGTGCAACATTAAATAAACCAGCGTATATAAATCAAAGTATTTATTTACACAATGATAAGAAAATAACACACAATATGTAATCTAGCTAAATGTAACTAACCAATGAATTGAAGGAATAGGTGTATGTGTAATCGAGAGGGAGTGTGTGTGTGTGAGCTTGTGAGCTCGGGGTTGCGCTGTTAGGAGCGCGCCAGAAAGAATGTGCGTGTGTGTTCCTTTGTCTGATCACCGTAGTTCCGCGTGCATGTGTGTGCACGCACGCGAACATACATGTGATGTGAACAAGGACGAGCCTATGTGCAGCGCGAAGTTCGAGTATTCTCTTCGCGTGTGAGGCTATGTGAAGGCCAATGTATGTGTAATCGTGCGCGATTAAGATGCCATGTTAGGAAAGAGGGAAATGGTTAGTGATGCATGCAAGACTCGATGTGTCTGAGAAGCAATCCTAACGATAAGCCTTAGATGGTGTGGCGAAGCCAACTACCAGCTAACAATGAACATATACATCACAGTTACGTTCAGTAAACAAAACATATGAAACACATGAACAATGGCATGTAAACAGTCTTATGCTTAGCCAGGTTGTGAATAGCTAGGATAGCTAAATGCCCAGTTAATGTCAGAGTTACCAGTCCTTTGGGAAAAGTGTTGGGCTGGTCCGACGTGGATAAGGCAGAGAAGCGATGATGCCGTCCGTAAATGGAGAAAGTTGTCCTTGCTGTGATGTCTGTGTCCCTGCAGTTTAGATCGGAGGATTTGATCGCTCAGAACGTTGCAGTCTGCCTTTTGTTCCCGTTGTGTGGAGTTAGCTAGCAGGTCTATCGTTAGCTGCTTTCGCTAAACTTACTGCGTCTCACTGAGCAGTTCGTTGACAGAGATCTTAGGCGTGTGTCGGCCGTAAGACGTGAGAACAAAGAGAGTAGTTCTTCACCGTGTGACGGTGTGCTCCAAGCGGTGTTGGAGATGAGGAGAGGTCAAGACGGTGCGCCTGGCTGGAAGGCCAGCGGAGAGAAAGAGAGGTCTTGGCCAGGTGGGCGCCGACAGAAAAAGAGTCACATCTGGGGAGATGCGGCTATTATCCACGCTCAGGTGGGCGTGGTTAAGAAAAGCATCAGGTTACATTTTTATGACAGGTAAAACCTGACGTAGTTTCCGGGGGAACCCATAGACAAGTTACTGATTAAAGTCAACCACAATGGACGAATTCCAGTGTACCTACAAAGGTGTGATTAAGAGGATACTGTCATGTACTGATAGACTGTTGAAATGGACTGGTCCACAAGTAAAGCACAGCACATGTGTCGTTTTCTGTCAAAGGAGGAGTGGAGGCAACCGCTGGTGAAAATCATTCAGTGCCCTGCTTCAAAAAGACATATTATTATCATTATTATTAGTAGTAGTATTATTATTATCATCCAGTTATTACAGTTATTGCTCTCTGTGGACACTCCCAAGTGAGTCTGATGGACAACCGCACACGCACACACAAGCACACACACACACACACACACTAACACTCTTCAGGAGGAACCCAGAGAGAGGATGAGGTTATCAGTCAGGAGGTTTGGGATGAAATGGAGGGAGAGTGGGGTGAAAGTAGCCATTACTCTCATCTGACTGAGTGTGTGCGTGTGTGTGTGTGTGTGTTTGTTTGGGATGAAAGGAAGGGATAATAGCCATTATTCTCTTCTGTCTGAGTGTGTGTGTTTGTGTGTGTTAAGAATTATGTGTCTGGTGTTTGTATTGGGGATACAATGGAGGGAGAGTCTTGTGAACGTAGTCTTCCCTTTCCCCCGACTGATGAAACATCAGGTTTCCTCATGAAGAGAACACCTTGACCTGTTCAGAGGGAGAACCTTTTCATTAGTGTGTATCTTTGTGGTTATGCTGGTTTATCTGTGTTCAAGCTGTGTGTGTGTGTGTGTGTGTGTGTGTGTGTGTGTGTGTGTGTGTGTGTGTGTGTGTGTGTGTGTGTGTGTGTGTGTGTGTGTGTGTTAAAGGGAGGAGTACCACAGTGAAGATCAACAGAAGAGCTGTGAAGCCTGTAATGAAGTTCCAGACTCCAGCCACTGGGTCCTGGTGGAGCCTGACGTCTCCACAGAGAAGAGCGTTTCAACCTACAGCCTGAGCTCTCCTGCAGGGAGGTATGAGTGCTCAGAGTCTGGTCTGCGCTGGTCGTGTGCTGGTCAAGTCACCCTGCAGTACCGCTTCATAGACTGGCATCTCTTGGCTGGAGAGCTGCCTCACATGCAGTACAGACCAGCTGGCCCTTCGATGGACATCAAGCTCATCTCAGGAGAGCTGGAGGAGATCCACCTGCCACATTTCCTCTGTTTGGGAGGTAGTCAGTCCTGTCTGAAGGATTTTGGGATGGTTCTGCATAAGAGGGACAGTGGAGTGTGTTTGGAAAAGTGTGAGCTGAGTCGCTTCCATGCCAGGCTGGTGAAGCCCTCCTTTTCTTGGTTTGCACCAGTTCTTGTTTTGTACTCTTTGATATCTTCCCTGTGCCCTTGGATAAAGATCCATGCTGATGTTAGAATCTATCAGAGCAGCATAGATTCATTAATTTTCCGCACATACCTCCTGCCAGCAAATACCCGTCTCAGAAAGTTAATAAAGGACCAAGAATTGGAGGAACGATACAGAGGCGTCATGCTCGCCAAGGACCGGCCTAAGAAATGTCTTCCGATGGATAAGTCTTATGTTTTAAAGACCACCTGCAATGCCTATATCAGTTCAGGAGAACTAAACCTTACTTACAACGATGATGTTCCCAACTACATCGAGGTGCACCTAAGCGAGGCTGTCGACTTCAAGATGGAACTTCTCAGCTCTGTAGACCAACAGCAACACTGGGAAGCAAAGGTCCGGAAAACTGAATGCCTTTGGAACAAATCCCAACAGGGTGGTGAGAGCACATTAGATGCTGAAGAATTCCTCTTCAGACATCGGGCAGTTCTTATTCAGAAGGTTCAGAACGTGATACAGATAGCAGATCAGATGCTGTCACAAAAACTTATCAAAAAAGAAGTGTATGACAACATCAAAGTGGAACAGACTGAACAGGAGAAGATGAGACGCGTGTTTGATGCCCTGGTATCTCATGGGCCTGGAGGGAAGAGGGAGTTCCTCAGAATCCTCCAGAAGGAATGCCCTGACCTGCTGCAAGAGTTGGGCAGATGATCCTCCTGACCATGGGACTCCTGGATGGGGATTATGTTCAAATATCCTTCAGCTATTGATTCATAGCTTTGTAACTTTGGCTGTACTTGTACTCAGATGGTCAGTGTATAGGAGTATGGAGCCACAGTTGGCATTTCCAAAGTGCTATGAAATGAAATTAGAGAGGTGTTCATAATGTCAAATTGTATTTTCTGTTTTTCATAATGCTGTTATTGATACATTTGATGGCTACATTTGTTTACATACATCATAGGGGAAGATATAAGGGAAGTATGGATTTGCAATAAATTTAGCAATACTTGAAATATGAAAGTGGAGTCAAAATATTAAATATTTTTCCTCCACATAAGAGTTGGCCTTCAGTGGTTGAAACTCATACTCCAAGCCCTGGGGAGATGTATATAATAGGTATATATTTTGATTATTATTTTTCTTCAGATTAGCATTTTCATAAAATATATATGTTGAATCCTGAAATGTATACATATTCATATTTTCTTATAATAAATTAGGATGATGAAGGTTGTTGTAATTACTGTGATGGATGTTTTTTCATTAAAATGGACTATCATTATATTGTTGTGCAACTTGTACTTTTTTATATATATATCTGGGAAGTTCAATTTGTTCTATGTCTAGGTAATATGGCCCCACTAGAATATTTCTGCAAGAGCAGACTTTAACTTTAATTTAATTTAATTTAATTTAATTTAATTTAATTTAATTCAATTCAATTCAATTCAATGGTATTTACATAGCGCCAAAACAATAGAATTGTCTCAAGGCGCTTTACAGAGCCCAGTGCCTGGACCCCCTTAGAGCAAACACAATGGCGACAGGGGCAAGAAAAAACTAGGGTATTAATAAGACCTATCAACGAGTGCTTTGGCCTGGATTAAAGATCGCTGTTGCAAAATTCTGCCAGTCTTGCCATCATGTCAACTTAAGGGTAAACCCAATCAGAACATTTCCCCAGCCCCACTCCGTCCTATTCTGGTGATGGCACATCCCTTTGAATGCATAACTGTTGATTGCATGGGTCATGCAGACGAAGCCTAGTTTAAATCGCGTGCACATGAACCCAGCGAATCCGATTGACTCAGCTGTAGTACATCCCCCACGCCTGCTGTTGGCACTTTAAGGTGCTACAGACAACTGAAGAAAACAGAGAAGAAGACAGGAGCATGCTAATAAAGTAACATATGACAGTAGTTGAGCTCCAACTACCAACGTTTAGCTTAGCCGCATAGCCTACATTTAATCTGCACAGTAACACATTATGGTGGTTTATAAAATCAGTGGTATGAGCAGACTGTAGGTTAAGTGAAAAATAATTATATTTGTTATTGATAATAAAGAGTTTAGAACAGTGCAACAAAGCAATGTGCAACATGACATGTCTGAGTTGTTTAAATGCCTGTGCTTTATGGAGATGCTGAGCTTGCGCACGAGAGACCACAATGCAAGTGCTGTGGATCCTGGATGTTTCATGGTTTACAATTGCTTCCAATTTCATGGTTTTATTACTAACAACAAATGCAGGCTATTGTTGAGGGCTTTGTCCTTCACGTACTGTAGGCTACCTCTGAAGTAACGTTAACGCTAGCTAGTAGCTATCGCTATAGTTGTCTGACAGGACTAAAGCTAACGTAACATTCATCTTTATTACAGACCGTTTTGAAACTTCCGTCTATAATAAAAAATCTTTTCACGTCAGATTTGCTCATACAGGCTATTGCTGACACTTTTAAAAACAGTTTTTTGAAAAATGGTCTGATGCAAATAGATTAAACAGTGATAGATTAAAGTGTGGCTTGTTTATGTCATCCCTTTACTAACAACAGATAGATAGATACATTTGTATTAATCCCGTTAGGGAAATTCACGTGGAAAAGCAGCAAGGTAATAGGAAGAATTTTTTTTTTAAACTGGAGAGCTGTTATAACTGGCTGCCACACTCACTGCGCCATGGCAACCCATTCAGTTATTAAATAATGCCAGTTGTGTCCGTTGTTCTGGCTGGTCTAATGATGCGATCACGTGGGGCAATCCGATTAGGTATGCGGATAGCGTGCATATGAACACCAACCGCGACCGGATTTCAAGTTTACTCACTTTGGACCCCCGATTCGAGGGAGTGCGGATACAGTGCGTTCGTCTGCACGATAGGGCTATCCGGAGACGGGGTTCTCCCTGGTTTCAGGCAAACTAGACTCCGTCTGCATGACCCCCAAGTTTAAGTCTGGCCGTCAATTTGTGTTGACCATGATGTGCGCTGCAACCCGCTATCCTGAAGCCATGCCCTTGCACAGCTTAAAAATGATATTTTTCACTGAAAGAAATTGTGGAGAACACAGCATCTTCAAAACGACTACATGACATCAGAGTGATTGTCTGTGATAACTGTTGTGTCCGGGTGGAGGCACGCATTAAAACAAGTAAGAGGCGTTGGAGGTGCCAATAACGTAAACTGGAATTTATGAACTAGTAATTACATGTAGCCCAGGCTCATCAGGAGCGCAGAGTGGAGTGAAGGCAGAGTCCATCAAGAGAGAAGAGTGAAGAGAGTGAACGTGGGGAGCGCAGCCCCTTTATAGTTCCCCCATGACCTGAAGGATCATGGGAGCTGTAG
>NC_045174.1:22498989-22536489 GCF_900700415.2 Clupea harengus | reverse complement strand
ACAAACAACCCTGCAGAAGCTGATTCAGGTGACAGGAAACAAGTCTGTGTGTGTGTGTGTGTGTGTGGTTGTGTGTGTGGTTGTGTGCGTGTGTGTGTGTGGTTGTGTGTGTGGTTGTGTGTGTGTGTCTGTGTGTGTGTGTGTGTGGTTTTGTGTGTGTGTGTGTGTGTGTGTCAGTGTGTGTGGTTGTGTGTGTGTGTGTGTGTGTGTGTGTTTGTGGTTGTGGTTGTGTTGGATCCACAGTCTGCTTTCATAAGCCAAATTGTAATTTAATTGTTATTTGACTTAAACATCAATTTTAAAAGCAACAACGTAGTTCAGCTTTTATCAACCTTCACCTCTCTCTTACGTCAGCATTTGATGATGTCATCTGGGCAAAGGTCATGTGCTTTTTGCTGTTAACTGAAACAGATAAAGATAGGTGGAGTTGAATTTCTATTTATTTCTATTTATTTGTTTTCTTGTAGGAGAATCACTTAAAGTCTCCACCAGCTAAAAGGAGAACAACTGAAAAAGGACAGGTAAACCTTCATCTAGTTCTAATGTTGCTGGGGTCACATGACGTGTTGTCATGGTAGCATACTCAGATATTGTTCCGATCCACACTGATAAAGCTATTGCTACAGTTATATGTGTGAGTGTGTGTGTAGGTATTGTGATATTGCTGCAGTTCTGTGTGTAAGTGTGTGTGTAGGTATTGTGATATTGCAGCAGTTGTATGTGTGAGAGTGTGTGTAAGTCTGTAATATTGCTACAGTTCTATGTGTAAGTGTGTGTGTAGGTATTGTGATATTGCAGCTGTTCTATATGTAAGTGTGTGTGTATGGGGTGTAGCTACTGCCTTATGACTCCATGTATAAAATCTGTGTATCATATCAAGTCTCTAGCTTTAACATTGAGCTTTCCACAGGCCTTCAAAGATGCTGCAACAGAGCGTAGAGTAAAAATTCTGAGCAAATTCAAGCACCCCGAATACTATGATCACCCAAGCCACACCCTTGGAAATACATATTATTCAGGTTATGGTATCAGATTTTAAGCCTAGAAAGTTTGAAGGAGCTAGCTTAAATACTTTTCTAGTTATAGCAATTTGAAAATGGCTGTACAGAAAACGCTGCTAAAAAAGTACAGGCACCCCATCACCCCTAAAACATCATTTTGTGACAAAACTATTGGGAGTATAGAGCTTTGAATTTTTTCAGCCAAATCTGAGACAGTTGAGTGGGAGCCATTGTCACACTTTACATGGAATGACTTACAAGCCAAATGTGTGACAATTTACAATTTAACATTAATCAAATAAAGCATTTTGAGCAGTTTAAGCTCTGTGTCATAAACGTACCTTTTGCTACCATTTGAATATGCTTCCATAGGCCATTGAATGCTGGGCGTGTACAAAAATCCCATATTTTCTAAAAAATATTTTGAGAAAATGAGGCAGAACACCATCACAATTTTTTTATATGTTAAGAACAAATATCTAATCTTTCCCCCCAAAATTGTTTCATGTTGGTAAATGCTGTCATTTTTTTGCTATAGGGATGCCAAAAATTGCACAAAATGTGTTTTCATCCATTTTTAAGCTTTAATATCTTCCAGACCATTCATCACATAGGGACAGTTTTTTAGTACAACATACAGACCATACATAGGAAGGTCTGTGTATAATATCAAGTCTCTAGCTTTAACATTGAGCTTGCCACAGTCCTTCAAAGATGCTGCGACAGAGCATAGTGTAACATTTTCGAGCAAATTCAAGCACCCTGAATACTATGATATACCCAAGCCACACCCTTGGAAGTCCATATTCTTCAAGTAATGGTATAATATTTTAAGCCTAGAAAGTTTGAAGGTGCTAGCTTAAATACTTTTCTAGTAACAGCAATTTGAAAATGGCTGTACAGAAAACGCTGCTCAAAAAGCGTCTTAAGTATTGGCACCCCCTCCCCCCTAAAACATCCTATTGTGACAAAACTATTGGGAGTAGAGAGCTAATATTCGGACAACCTTGAATTTTTTTTAGCCAAATCTGAGATGGTCGAGTGGGGAATTTTCCTTAAATTGTCACGTTTGGCGTGGAATGACCCTGATGTGTCTCCATGACTACTGTATGAGGTGTAGCTACTGCCTTATGTCTCCATGACTACTGTATGATGTGTAGATACTGCTTTAGGTCTCCATGACTACTGTATGAGGTGTCTCCATGACTACTGTATGAAGTGTCTCCATGACTACTGTATGAGGTGTCTCCATGACTACTGTATGAGGTGTCTCCATGACTACTGTATGAGGTGTCTCCATGACTACTATATGAGGTGTCTCCATGACTACTGTATGAAGTGTCTCCATGACTACTGTTTGAGGTGTCTCCATGACTACTGTATGAGGTGTCTCCATGACTACTGTATGAGGTGTAGAGTGTATTTCCTGTCCCCTGCTGCAGATGAGAAGAGCCCTTTTTCCCTCCAGTCCTGAGAACTCCATCATACGTGAGTTTCACGCTTATTCCAACATGGAATTGGTTGCTGGTTACTTGCTCTTGGTGTGTGTGTCTGTGTGTCTGTGTGTCTGTGTGTGTGTGTGTGTGTGTGTGTGTGTGTGTGTGCGTGTTCTGTAAACAGTGTGATACCTGCAGCTCTTAATGTTGTTCTCTCCATCTCTGTGCAAGTGTCAGACTCCAGTGAAGAAGAGTCCCACAGCAGGATCCAGGAGGAGGACAGGGAGGGAGACGAGGAGGAAGAGGAGGGAGACAGAGGAGAAGAGGAGGGAAGGATGGCAGAGGACAGAGATGACAGCAGTTACCATGGCAACAGGGATGTGGACACATCGATGTTTGAAGGAAGTACTCTGCCTGTCCAGTGTGGGTCTGTCGTTGGAATACTGCAGAAAGACCGCTTTGCGTCTAGTGAGTGTGTGTGTGTGTTTGTGTGTGTTTCAGTGTGAGTGTTTGTGACTGAGTGACCCGTGGTGACCTTTGACCTGTATAGGAACCACAGGAAAGTGCATCCGCACAGAAGAGAGCTGGCTGACCCCAACAGAGTTCATCAGGCTGAACCCTGACCTGAGAGATGGATTGTGGAAGAGAGACATCACCTGCAGAGGCCAGCCCCTTGCCTACCTTTTACAGGTAAAGAGAGCAGAGTCAGAGAGGTTCTGTTTGTGTGATTGGAAAGTTGATTTTACAGCATGATAAGATGTCAAGAATGAACAATGACCCAAAGTCATATTTGTATGTGTGTGTGTGTGTGTGTGTGTGTGTGTGTGTGTGTGTGTGTGTGTGTGTGTGTGTAGAGGAAGATACTGCAGGTGCATTCTCTGCTATGCTTGTGTCCTATGTGCAGCCACGCAGAGTCCGACCTGGTAAGATCTCACACACACACACACACACACACACACACACACACACACACACACACACACACACACTCACTCACTGAAATCTGTATTAACCTAGTAAGATCTCACTCACTCTAAACCTTTCATTGCAATCTGTATTAATTGAAAAATAAATAACAAATTATTATTGGTTCATTATAAATTAACATATTATCATTGGTTCATTATGAATAACATATTATCATTGCTTCATCAACAGCGGGAATATATTAAACTATTAAACTACACAGCATCCTGGTAAATGTAATACTTAACTCGTACTTAGGAGAAAGAAGGTCATCTCTAATGAGATTTGGGCCACTGTGGTAGACCATGTGCTCAACCATGGTTTGAGCATGAGGGAGGCTGGCCAGAGGGTCCAACCAAATCTCATCCACTTCACAGTTGCTGCCATCATTAGAACCTTTAGGATGGAGAACAGGTACCAAATCTATTTGCCTTGTGTACTGTAATACTGCATATCAATAGAATACAGTGTGCTCACAGTATTTGTATTTTGCAGGACTGAAAGAGAACCACACCGTGGAGGAAGAACACACACTTTCACAGCCGAACAGGAGACTGAAATTGTAAATATGGTTCGTGACAACAGCGCTATCACACAAATACAAACTAGGGTCCTGGCTGACCATGCTACATTCAGGAACGTCCAGACCGCCAGCCTCTCTACATTGGACCGTATTCTTCGCAGGAATGCCATGCGGATGAAACAGGTGTACAGGGTCCCATTTGAACGGAACACAGACCGCATCAAGGAGTTACGGCGAGAGTTTGTGTTTGTAAGTCCCATACATTCAGCACTGACACATGCATGTATTGTACCTGTAATCCAATATTGTTCCTTCTCTACAGTGTCTCACTGTAGCCCACTGTGTTGACCTCTCTGTGTCCATACTGTAACTTGCATTCTCATGCTGTCTGTGTCAGCGGATCCAGGAGCGTGACACAGCTAATGAGTTGTATGAGATTCATTGATGAGGTTGGATTCAACCTGGTGAAGAGGAGGCGACGGGGCAGAAACGTCATTGGCCAGCGGGCCATTGTTGAGGTCCCCGGCCAGCGTGGTGGGAACATCGCAATGTGTGCTGCAATGAACCACCATGGGATCCTGCACAGTCATGCCCACCTAGGGGCCTATAACACAGACCCGTCTCCTCGCCTTCCTGGATGGCCTGCGTGACCTGCTGGTACCACCTGGCCAGATAGATGACCCACAGCGGATCGATCACGTCGTCATCTGGGACAATGTGAGCTTCCACCGGGCTGCTCAAGTGCGTGAGTGGTCCCAGGACCACCCACATTTTTCCGTTCTGTACCTTCCACCTTATTCTCCTTTCCTGAATCCCATTGAGGAGTTCTTTTCAGCTTGGAGGTGGAAGGGATATGAACGGAACCCACAGGGCCGGGTCCCACTGCTCCAGGCCATGGAGGAGGCTTGTGGCGACGTGTGTTGAGGCCTGTCAGGGCTTCATGCGTCACACGAGGCGTTTCTTCCAACGCTGCTTGGACAGGGATAAAACTTTTTTTTGCTAAATATTTGTGTGCTGTTTTATGTTTGACTATGAAAAAAGTAGGTCTACACTGAGACATTTTACCAAAGGAGAAATGGCTCATTCTCCAGAGTCATTGTGATTCATATGGTGTGTTCCATTTTTATGATTGTGTATTCAATTTTACACTTCAGTGTGCTGTAAATGCTTGGTAGTGTGCAGTAAATGCTTAGTTGTGTGTACTTAATGAATGGTATGTGTGTGTCATTTGAAAATATGGCCGTGTGTACCAAATGAAAACACAAGTTCCATTTTGTGAACAGTTAAGAGATTTGATGGCAAACTTTGCCAGGCAAAGAGTCATCTTGCAAAGGGAGTGTCAGGTTTAGCATTTTGTGTGTGAGGTTTTCAGTTTTGTGTGTGCAGTTTTGAAAAAGCCGTTATTGTTTTGAGAAACGTGTGTTAACAATTGTGAAAAACTGTAATCAACAAACGTGTGTGTGTGTGTGTGTGTGTGTGTGTGTGTGTGTGTGTTTATGGATGTGTGTGTGTGTGACCATTAATAAACAAATCATGCTTTTTCAGCAGTATATAGTTAACAGCAAGTTGATTATGTTTGTCTGTTGTGCGCTTAACAACTGATATCTAATATCTGATCAAGCGTTATAGCTCTCTACTGCCATCTGCTGTGCCAATAGTGCATCTACAATTAAAATCATACAAATAATGACCCCTGACAAATATTTGTATAGCTTTGCATGAGTGTATATAACAAATAATAAAGCAATTGTATAGTTTTGCATGAATGTATATAACAAATAATAAAGTAATTGTATAGTTTTGCATAAGTGTATATAACAAATAATAAAGTAATTGTATAGCTTTGCATAAGTGTATATAACAAATAATAAAGTAATTGTATAGTTTTGCATGAATGTATATAACAAATAATAAAGTAATTGTAAAGGTTTGCATGAATGTATATAACATAATTAAGTAATTGTATAGTTTTGCATACATTCATATAAAAAATAATTGCAAACATCTCTTGTGGTGTCCAGTTTCCTCATTCTCTCTACAGTTTTTTACAATCATTTCCACACTTGTTTCAATACCATGTACAAACCTGAAACCTGTGTTTTCCCTGCACCTGCCGTTTGATATTGCAGGATTGAGTCAGATGATGTACATCAAATCAGATTATATACCACTGGCACATCTGATCCCTGTATAGATGAACATCCCACAGCAGTCCACACGGGGCAGTCAAACAGATACTGCCCATATACAGTGCCCTCCAGAATTATTGACACCCTTAGTGAATATGAGCAAAACATATTTTTTATGAAAAAAATGTCTTTGCTGTTTATCCTCTTGGTCTTTCACTCAAATAATTCACAAAAATCTTACCTTTTCATTAGAGTAAAATTATTGAAAAAAAAAATAATAATTTTGACAATAAATAAATATTTTTCTCCAATGCATATGTGCCACAATTATTGGCACCCCTAGACAATCTTATAATTAAAATCTACCTGAAATATATTGGCAATCATGTTTTACATTTTTAAGTTCACCTGTTTGATTAGAAACTCTTAAGTGGTCAACCATGACTTCCTGTTTCACTACGGTATAAATATGAGTGTCACACAGGCCAAACTCCCTTAGCCACTCATCACCATGGGAAAGACCCAAGAACACAGTGACAATGTGCAATGAAAAGTTGTTGAGCTGCACAAATCAGGAAATGGATAAAAGAAAATCTCTAAACAGTTGAAAATACCCATTTCCACTATCATGGCAATAATTAAGAACTTTAAAGCGACAGGGGATGTTAAGAATCAGCCATTGACCCCACGCACCGTGAGGAGGATGGCTTGAGTGGCAAAGGAATCTCCAAGGATCACAGCTGGAGAATTGCAGAGGTTAGTTGAGTCTTGGGTTAAGAAAGTCTCCAAAACTACCATCAGATGCCACCTACATCACCACTAGTTGTTTGGGAGGGTTGCCGGAAAAAAGCCTCTGCTGTCAATCAGCAACACACTAAAGCGCCTACAGTTTGCCAAATGTTACTGGGACTTTCAATGGGACCGGGTTATATGGTCAGATGAGACCAAAATAGAGCTTTTTGGCAACAAACATCAAAGGTGGGTTTGGCGCAGACAGGAAGTTAGCCATACAGAAAAGCACCTTATACCCACTGTGAAGTATGGTGGTGGATCTTTGATGTTGTGGGCTGTTTTGCTTCCAAAGGCCCTGGACATCTTGTTAGGATACATGGTATCATGGACTCCATCAAATACCAGCAGATATCAAATGAAAACATAACAGCCTCTGCCAGGAAGCTTAAAATGGGCCGTGGTTGGACCTTCCAGCAGGACAATGATCGGAAGCACACCTCACAATCTACACAAAAATGGTTCACCGACCACAGAATAAAGGTTATGCCATGGCCATCACAGTCCCCCGACCTAAACCCCATATCAAATCTGTAATGAGCTGAAGAGGAGTGTCCACAAGCGTTGACCTCGGAATCTGAAGTACAGTGCCTTCCATTAATATTCATCCCCTTGGATGTTTTACCCTTTTATTGCTTTTATAAATCAATCATGGTCAATATAAGTTGGCTTTTTTTACCAAAAAATGACAAAAAAGCCCTCTTTCATGTCAAAGTGAAAAAAGATTTTTACACAGTAATAAAAATATGCAATGAAAAATAAGTGATTGCATAAGTATTCACCCCCTTTAAAGTAACTGACCTAATTCAACAGAGGTCCAGCCAATTGGTGCTAGTAGTCTCACAATTAGTGAAATGGGGATCAGTGTGCAGTGAATGTGTCTCAAGTGATTGTAGTGTAACGACACCTGTGTCTGGAAGGTCCATTCACAGGTCAGTATTCAGTAATCAGCTAATCTGGCTACATGGTTACACCATGAAGACAAAAGAACACTCCGAGCAACTCAGAGAAAAGGTTATTGAAAAGTATAAGTCAGGGGAAGCATACAAAAAAATGTCCAAGGCACTAAACATTCCCTGGAAATCTGTTAAATCCATCATCAAGAAATGGAAGGAATATGGCACATGTGTAAATCTGCCTTGAGCAGGCCGTCCTCACAAACTGAGTGACCGTGCAAGAAGGAGACTAGTGAGAGAGGCCACCAAGACACCTATGACTACTCTGAAGGAGTTACAAGCTTCAGCAGCTGAGATGGGAGAGACTGCATACAACAACTGTTGCCCGGGTTCTTCACCAATCAAAGCTTTATGGAAGAGAGCCACTGTTGAAAAAAAGCTCCACTTTTGTCTCATCAGACCACAGAACCTTCTTCCACTTGACCATGGAGTCTCCCAGATGCCTTTTGGCAAACTGTAGTCGATATTTGACATGAGTTATTTCAACAGTGGCTCTTCCTTAAAGCTTTGATTGGTGAAGAACCCGGGCAACAGTTGTTGTATGCAGAGTCTCTCCCATCTCAGCTCCTAACAGGTAATGTTACAACGAATACGTAATAGTAGGAGCAGTGGCAGAAGAGTCACGGCCGTTAAAATATATAATTTGTAAAGGCCAGCTTAGTATTTAACTGGGGAAAATGTAACAGCATATTTACTAGTTGTATATTTTATAAATGTCTTTCTGATGGCAAGATTTTAATTTGGGGTAAGTTTACCGTCTTGGCAGTGTAATATATCCTACCTTACTTAACTTATGTTACGTTCCGGCCGGCTCGTGACCGCAACATAAACATTGGAGGAAGACAACAACGGTTTTCTTACAAAAGTTACGTGGAAGTTATTTAGTCCATACAATTCATAACTCAAACGACGTCTCTAGGGGGTAATACGTCGAGAGAGAGAGAGAGAGAGATGTCCACCGGTCCTTTTTATCCTCCACACCTTCCCAGGTCAATCAAGCAATCATCCGTCCCCACTGTTGCCTGGTGGCCATTCATGGCCACTACAACATCTGCAGGGGCGCAGGGGTCGTAACAACTTAACAAAGAAAGGTTTAAAATGGCGATTTTCATGAAGTGTTTATATAGGCTAGATCGATGTGATGGGCCTTGTGAAGGTTATTGTTTCAACGTCTTGAAGCCTCGATATAACTAGCCTATTTATTCTGTGTGTTTACTAAATAGCCTACTGTGGGACATGTAGACCTGAGGTTGTACATTTAATATAGGCCCAAACTGCAATATTTCTAGCAGGCTTTTGTTTGGCGAATGGGGTATCAGTTACTATAGTAACATAAAGTGCCCCGAGCAGCCCCTGTGCCAGATCAGGGCCACATTAGGGCCAGATCAGAGCCATATTAGGGCCAGATCAGGGCCAGATCAGGGCCATATTAGGGCCAGATCAGGGCCATATTAGGGCCAGGTCGGCTCCGGTGTCAGCTTCCATTTAGTGCCATCTGACCAGTGGTCAATCAGTCAGCATCCAAATCCTCACTGCTGGTCTAGATCATCAGTATTCTTACTTCCGGTGTGTGTGTTTCTCTTTTTCTCCAGCCATGTCCCGGCGAAGTATGAGATTACTGACGAGCGGTTATTACCGCCCGGACGGTGAAATGAACCAGCGCAGCAACTCTCACCAGGTGTGTTACCGAGAGAGCCCTGTCAGGTGTGTGTGTGTGTGTGTGTGTGTGTGTATGCTTTAAGAGTACAATGTGAGTATGTGAGTGTATTATTTGTACATGTGTTTGTATGAAGTTAGCTAATCAAATCCCTCCCTCCAACACACACACACACACACACACACACACACACACACACACACACACACACACACACACACATGCAGGGTGTTTAAGAGGAGGACCGGCTCTCGGAGTCAGACTCTGTCCCATAACGGGTCACAGATGACCACCCCCTCCCTCTCCCGTACTGCATCTCACACGGCAACACCCTGCCTCTCCTTCAGCTCTCTGGCCACCGAGGCGTCTTTGAGAAGTCACACTCACACACACACACACACACACACACACACACACACACACACACACACACACACACACTAGGCCTTATAGACCGAGGCCCCTATTTTGAGGACGATGACGGCTGGCAGAAAAGGGAGCGCTCACTTCCTGGAAGTCCTGTTCTTAAGTGTCTTAAGTATCCAGCACCATCTGTGATCGATGTGTTTTGGATCTCCTCCAAACACGCACACACACACACACGCACACACACTCACACACACACACACACACACATACATACACACTCACACACACACAACACACACGCTCACACACACACGCACGCACGCACGCACACACGCACTCACACACAACACACACACTCACACTCACACATGCCCAACACACACACTCACACTCACACACACACGATGTGCATGACAACGTGCGTGGGTGCGCGTGTGTGTTGGTTTCTGGTATTGGTACCCTGCTCTCACCTCTCTCCTGATGGTTGCTGCACCTGCCTGGCCTGGTTACAGCACATCTACCCTTGGCATGAACACGGTAGGTCTGTCAGCAGAAACAACCACAGCAGATAACAGCTGACTGGACCACATGTGGTTCTGATCCGATCAGTCACAGCAGATAACAGCTGACTGGACCACATGTGGTTCTGATCTGATCAACCACAGCAGATAACAGCTGACTGGACCACATCTGGTCCTGATGCGGGTCAGCTCTGAGCCATAGTCAGCCAGAGCCTGCCGGTACTGACGTGAGGAGGGGAAGTAAACACTGCTGATTGTGTTTCTGCTGCAGGACCCAAGGATTGTGACGGATTTCAACGTGTTCTGTAAGGAAGTCCTGGACCGCATCAACAAAGGAGAGGCCAAATGGAAGGAAAGCTGGACTACAGAACTGGATGGTGTTAAGGTGTGTGTGTGTGTGTGTGTGTGTGTGTGTGTGTGTGTGTGTGTGTGTGTGTGTGTGTGTGTAAGAGAGAGTGAGAGAGAGTTTCTAAATTGTCAGGTTAAAGTAGGAATAAAATGGATAGGTGTCTGATCCAAACACACACAAGAGCGCTACATTGTGCCTCCTTCTCTTCCTCATGTAGCGAGAGATCGGCCTTCTGAAGGAGGATGGAGAGAGACACAGGCACATGTCTGAGGTGAGGCTCTCTGCCAAACATCACAACAAACTCTGAGTTTGGAATGGAAATGGATTAATGTGAAGACTTAAGGATTATCAATGAATGAATCTCTTCTTTTTCTTCTCAGATCATGAGAGCGGAAATGACTAACTTTAAGGATGTGGCAAAAAAGTGAGCTTGTCATCACAATTGCCCACGTATCTGTGTGTGTGTGTGTGCTGTATGTGTGTGAAACTATGTGTGATGAATTTGTCAGCTTGTGTAATAGGTGAACATTATGATCATGAATGATTTATATGTATGACTTGAAGCATTTCCTTTCTGACTGTGTGCTTCAGTGTCTTCCATTGTGAATCATCTGAAATACTGCTGGTCTATGCCCTGATCTCATGATCTTGTCTCCTCAGTAATGACATTGACCAGCAGACTTGGGTGACTAAAAAGGTCACTGGTGTGGCCCAAAAAGTAGCTAAACTCAAGGACAGTGTGTCGTACCTCAGAACTGCCCATCACAACCTCGAACAACGCCTGGATGGTCAAGAAAACACCAATGCTCAGGTACTTTATCACTCACTCACTCACACACAAAAACAAAAACACACACACAGAGATTAGTTTAGGAATGGTTTATTTGTAAAATGTTACACAGTAGCGTCATAGCAACCATGTAATAACTCCTCCCCTTCCCATTCTAATTAGCTGAAGAAGGAGCTCAATGATTGGCTGAAGCGAGAGCTCCGAGCAGGTCTTGGACAGGATGCAGGAAGCATTGTTCTGCGTCCTGAACTGCAGGGGGCGCTGGAGGCTCTGGAGAAGAGGCTGCTGCAGCATCTGGCTGAAGAGCTGCACAAGGAACGTGGCAACATGTGGAGGATTGTGGGAGAGAGCCTGCAGAATGAAGGACTAGGCTCCATAACGGTCAAGGTGTGCAGCCATTTTGGGAAGGTCTTCTGAATTAAAACAAACTTGTAATACAAAACATTTTTACTTTTCATGGGTACTTTCATTGTGTTAAGTTTTATTTTGATAGGAGTAAAGGAAAAAACTAAACATTTTGGGGTGTATTGTTGCCTGGCATTATTAGAACACATCTCGGATTGATGAGAATTAAACATATTTCCTCAACTAGGATTTCTTAGGACTTTTAGTATGTTGTTCTGGACACCTCATAGAAATTATTTTACAATAATTCTATTTTTGGCTCCAAAATGGGTTACTTTGCCTGGACTATTATACAAGTAACAGTTTATGCACATGCACACACACACACACACTTATGCACATACACATACATGCACACAGTTAACTGACTCTGGCGTGTGTCTGTGTGTCTGTCAGCCTGAGATGCACCCTGGGAAGTGCTGGGCGTTTAAGGGCAGTCAGGGTTTCCTCACCATCGCCCTGTCCCTCCCTGTGCGCGTCACACACGTCACCTTGGAGCACATTCCCAAGAGCCTCTCCCCCACCGGACGCATCGACAGCGCCACTCGAGAGTTTGCCGTTTACGTGAGTCTCAGACGCCCCTTTACCAACACACTACAGCAACAGATTAAAGACACGGATGGATGCTCTTAAATAACTTGATAAAAAGCATTATATGACTTTCTGAAGAGTGATTTATGTATTGAGTAAAGTGTGTGTGTGTGTGTCTTTTTGTCTGTGTGTGTGTGTGTCTGTCTGTCTGTCTGTTTGTCTGTGTGTGTGTGTGTGTGTGTTTGTGTGTGTGTTTGCATTCATCTCTTGGATCTCTTCTTTCAAACTAAAACTAGTATGTTTCAAGTGTTTATTTATGAGTGTTGAATTTCTATGAAGTTTTGCTTTTGTTGCTGTTATCATAGTCAGCTGTGCGTGCTAATAATTACATCAATCCCTGTTCCTCACTTGACACTAGACATTTGTATTTTTCACTGCAGAGTTCCGTATCCACTGGCCACTAAATGTACAGTAGCTTATATCCCACTTGTTTTAGCATGTTTTCACATTTTAGTTTTAAAGCACTGAAAAATAAGTAACGTCTGATTGGGATCAGCAGGATAGCAGAGTGGGCAGCGCCATCTTCACTTCAATGGGCGGAAACAAACTGAATTGTTGTTTGAAACATGTTCCACTTCTCCAGAAGAAGTGACTACTTTTGAAAGGTAGTCTGTAGAACGCATTTCAGCCAGAATAATCATTTCTACCATTTCACCAGCAGGGGGCGAACTGCCTGAGCTGAACCCTCCACTGCCTCGGTGTGCTCAGTGTTCAGAAGGAAAGTGGAAGTTGTTCTGCAGCTGTTGATCTTCCTCTCGGTGTTGCCAACTTAGCGACTTTTTTCGCTATATCTGGCGACTTTCCAGACCCCCTTGGCGACTTAATTAGCAAAAAACGACTAGCGACAAATCTAGCGACTTTTTTTGTCATTTGGTGGATTATTGTGTTGACAAAGCAATGCAAAAGCATCTCACATATCGCGTTCTGCAGTTCACGTTACAACCGATCTCACGGGAGCTGAGTACAGCGAGGGCTGTGGTTGTCTCCTCTCCCCTCACACAGCGCCTGCGCGTCCAGTCTGACTAGATAGCAGCAAAATATTAGAACTTTGTATTCGCGGGAAAAATATTAGAACTTTGTATTCGCGGGCAAATTGTACCTCTCTCAGCTTATTTGCATATTATGCAAGTTAGTTGATTACGTCATCTAGCCACTTCTGGCGACTTTTCGGAGAGCTAACAGCTACTTTCCTTACAGAAAAGTTGGCAACACTGCGCACAACGCGGAACTTAGTGTCGGCGGGTCTCGTCTTGTGCCCTCTCCGTTCACTCGACGCGCGATGAAGAGAAGCAGTTGGTGAGACTCCCAGCAGAGGAGACAACTGCGGGCATCTCCACACGGATACAAACACCATCAGGTGGGCAAAGAAATTCGACCTGGCAGAGTTGGTGTAATGTTTTCACAAAACTCGGTTATTTCCGGGTAAGAATGAAACCGATGCAACGACAGTTAGGGCGTAGACTATCCTATGACAGTTCCCTACCTTTCACATTTTTTTTAAAAGCACACAGTTGGTTTGGTTAGACAGCGGTAGTAGTAGGCTACCGTTTTTTTTGTTTCTGTTTGGAAGGAGAATAGCCTATAGGTCAAGGAGTCCGTCAGAGACTTCCTTCAGGAGCCTGTGAGTTCACAAAGCTAGACGTAGGACTACCGCTGCGGTGCGTAATATGACCGCCGCATTTAGTGAGAGAATGAGCAAGAATGAAAGGAAATAAGAAGATATGTTCCTTTCGAAGAAAAATGTGTTATCTCAAATGATAGCATTCCTGGTAACAATAGACAATTCTTACAATTCTGAGTGAAAGTTTAAGGAACTACATGTGTGAATGTGGTGGCTGTGCACTGATAGGGTGAGTTACTTCCTGTCAGTTACGTTCTGCGACGATCTATGGATATAAGGATGAGTGTAACATATATATTCTTCTGCTAAATATGAGCGTTTTGTGAAATGACATACATTAACCATATGAGCTTCATAGCATTAATGTGCTTGGCATTTATTCACGGGGTTTTGAGAAATATGTATGTATATAAAAAATGTAGGTGTATTTGTTTAAGCTAAGAACATGTTTGAAAACATGGGTATAGGCGTAGATAGTTGCAGATTGCAACCAACCAATATACCGTAGCCCTCAACCCTCCATTTTCAAGCAGGTATTAGGGAATTAGTAGCGACAACAAACACCCCAACAACAACAACAAAAAAGAATAAAGATTTATTGTTGATTAAACTGAGTTTTCCTCTGTTCAGTGATCAGTGTTCAGACCAGAAATTCACTTTGACACGCATTTGATATGGATTGCTGCTTTGAAAGTCCCCAGTTGGCTTATTTTACTGCTGCTATTCAAAATCAATTAGTTCTCTACCCCTCAGAAATCCAATTCAACTGAACAGAAAACGACAGCAGAACCCAATATTAGTGAGAAGCAACACGCCTCCTGTCAGATGTAGGGTACAAATAAAGAAGATAAAGATATTTGAATTGTTTCAAAATCAGGGAATATGTACGTCACCATGATATTGAATATTTGGACATTTTACAATACAATCTGAATCTCCAATCTACATTAAAGTTTAATTCAGATCCATCAATATCATGCACATCCAAGTGAATTTAATTATAAGTAAACAAAACTGTATTTACAATAAGGAGATACGGGTTTAAAAAATACAGATGATACTGTGACTGCATGCATATGGAAGTGTTTCATTCCAACAAACATCCATCCAAAACGATGACAAAATGATGTATTTCCAGTAAATTCAATATAGTAGCCCTTGTTCTGCATTGATCAGTACTTCCTCTAATGAAATGCATAGCAGCTATCAGAATTATCTTAGGGAAGCAGACCCCCGGGACTTGGGGTAGCCACAACTGTACACAACTTTAATTTACTTGCTCTAATTGTCTTTAATACAAGCAGGTTTGAGTCTCTGTGGGCTAATGCCTTTGAATAATGCTAATGTTAACCTAATTTTACGTCAATGAGTTGTGCCCCAATTAAGGGCTTGATCACTGCGTATATGAATATTTTAACAATAAATTAACTTTTAAAGTTTTGTATACAGCAAAACAATGATGTGTATATAACACAAATAATTCACACTTCTTAATCAAAGGTGTGTTTGCGGCTCTGGCAACGTGTTGTTGATATTTGAGCTCAACAGCCAATCAAGTTACACCCCTCCCTTTCATGCTCCTGAAGCAACGTGTTGATTGGCTGTAATTGTGTATGTCTCGGTCCGAGCCACGTCTGTTTCCGATTTCAGAGCCAGGACTCCATTTATTTATTTATTTATTTGTTTGTTTTTTGTGTGTGTTTACAGACGTGATGGACTCTGATGAACCAGATGTGAAGAAGAAGAAGAGGAGCGGAGCAGCATCTTGTGATGTGGATTACACGGTGTGTGTTAGGGGTGGGGAAAAAAAAATCGATTTTTCGATTTCTCTCGATTCTCTCTAGAACGATTCTGTCTCGATTCAGAAAAGTTCATAATCGATTTTTTAATAAAAAAAAAAAAAAAATTAATTTAAATTTTTTTTTTTTTTTTTTTTTTTTTTTTACACATTCATTTTGTGTTGAAATGCAAGCTGCATCGATTATTGCATTGTTCATTGAAAGTCATAATTGTGACAAGGGAAAGCTTTTTCTCTAATAAAAAATAGAGAAGGTAATTCATCTGTTGATTTTCTTTAATTATCAAACACAAAGTAGGAAGTGATTTGAGACTCTGAGTAGCAAACTCAGATGTTTTAAAAATCGACATGCATCGATAATCGTTTTATCGGTTTAGAATTGATAATCGATAATCGGTTTAGAATCGATAATCGGTGTAGAATCGATAATCGGTTTAGAATCGAATCGTTGACCACTGAATCGGAATCGAATCGAATCGTGAGGTGCCAAGAGATTCCCACCCCTAGTGTGTGTGTATATGTGGTTTGTGTGTGAGTGTGAGTGTTTGGCTCTCTGTGATGGGTTCATTATTGTACGTGTGTGTGTGGCACCCTATGACAGATGAAACACACTGTGTGTGTGTGTGTGTGTGTGTGTGTGTGTGTGTGTCTCACTCTTTGGAGAGGGACTTCTCTTAGTGGCTCCCTGTGATGAGTGAAGGATGATGCCATGCAGTGTGTGAGGGACACCATTTGATGTGGAGGAAGGGGTGTGTGTGTATGGGGCACAAATGTATGGGGTGCTATGATGGACGCAACACAGCCTGTGTGTGTGTGTGTGTGTGTGTGTGTGTGTGTGTGTGTGTGTGTGTGTGTGTGAGTGTGTGTGTGAGAGAGAGAGAGAGCGCGCGTTTGTGTGTGTGTGTGTAAGAGCTTGTGTGTGAGAGTGTGTGTGTGTGAGAGCATGCGAAAGAGAGAGTGTGTGTTTGTGTGTGTGAGAGCTAGAGAGCATGTGTGTGATATCTGTGATGAGTGGTTAGTGTGTGTCTGTCTGTGTCTATGTGTGTGTGTTGCTGTCTTTAATGGGTCCAGTATTGTATGTGTGTGTGTGTGTGTGTGTGTGTGTGTATGAGAAAGAGAGAGCGTGTGTGTGTGTTTGTGTGTCACTGTGGGGTGCTGAGTCACTGGAGTAAGGTTTGGGTTTTGGTGTGTGTGTGTGTGTGTGTGTGTGTGTGTGTGTGTGTGTGTGTGTGTGTAAGGGGGAGCTCCCTTTAATGAGCGTTTCTGTGTCTCCATTTGATGTGGAGGAAAGGCTGTGTGTGAGTGTGTATCGAGCACCCAGCATGTGTATGCGTGTGTTAGTATGTGTACCCTGTGATGAGTGAGTCATGGTGAGTGTGTGTATGCCTGTGTGTGTGTGTGTGATTGGCACTCTGTGATGGCTGAAGTACGGTAAGTGTGTGGGTTGGTGTTGGTATAGGTAAAGGTATGTGAGTGTAATAATCACACGTGTCATTATGTTTCTCGCAGGCTGAGGAGTTGTTCCCTCACAGAGAAGAGCTGTGCTGCTTTAGCATCAGCTGTCAGATCAACCCCCTGCAGTTTGAAGACGCTGAACCTGAGTGGCAATGATGATCTTGATGATGCAGGAATTCAGCATCTCTCAGACCTCCTCAAGAGTCCCCACTGCAAGCTGGAGACACTAGTGTGAGTGTTAACACACAACAAGAGATCTGTGTGAGGGGTGGGGGGGGGGCACACCGTGATGGGTGAGGGGGGAATGTAAGGATGTGTGTACTATATGGTGTGTGTGTGTGTGTGTGTGTTTGTGTGTGGGGGGCATGTGTAAGGGGTGAGTGTTTACACACAACAGCAGACCACTGAATGGGGTGTTTGATGAGGCAGGTCGGGTGGGGGGGTACATAATGATGGGCAAACTAAAGTGTGTGTGTGAGTGTATCCCTGTGATGACTGAAATATGGGGTGTGTGAGGGGGGCAGATAGGAATGAGTGAACTACAGTGTGTGTGTGTGTTTTCATGAGACCCTGTAATAGGATAAGTATGGTGTGTAATTTAAAGGGGTGGGGTAACCTTCATTGGTGATGTGTGTGTGTGTGTGTGTGGCATCTTGTGAAATGTGTAGTTCACTGTGTGTGTGTGTGGCATCTTGTGAAATGTGTAGTACACTGTGTGTGTGTGTGTTTGATTGGCACTCTGTGTGTGAGGGAGGCAGATACAAATGGGTGAACTGCAGTGTGTGTTTTCATGGGATCCTGTGATAGGATAAGTTATGTGTGTATTTTGAAGGGGGGATCCTTCATTGGTGACAAGTGTGTGTGTGTGAGTGTGTGGCATCTGGTGAAATGTGTAGTGCACTCTGTGTGGTTGTGTGTGTGGCATCTTGTGACATGTGGATTACATGGTGTATATGTGTCTGGTCTGTGTGTGTGTGAATGTGATGAATGAATAAATGAATTAATGATTTTGTGTGTGATACCTGTGATGAGTGGTGTGTGTGTGTGTGTATGAGGCACCAAGCGTGTGTTTGCCTTTGTTGGTGTCTTTTATACCCTGTGAAGCTGTCATGCTGAGAGTGTGTTTGTGTGTGTGTGATTGGCACTCTTTGATGGCTCAAGATCTTTGTGTGGGAGCAGTACACAGTGATGGGTGAGGGGGGCATGTAATGGGTGTACAATGGGTTTGTGTGTGTGTGTGGGGGGGGGGGGGGTTATGTGTAAGGGGTGAGTGTTTACACACAACAACAGACCTCTGAATGGGGTGTTTGATGAGGGGGTGGGGGTACATAATGATGGCCAAGCTAAACTTACTCTGACTGTTTGCTCAAGTTTGGTAAGTGTGTGTGTGTAGCATCTTGTGATGTGGATTACACGGTGTGTGTATATGTGGTTTGTGTGTGAGTGTGAGTGTTTGGCTCTCTGTGATGGGTTAATTATTGTACGTGTGTGTGTGGCACCCTATGACAGATGAAACAGTGTGTGTGTGTGTGTGTGTGTGTGTCTCACTCTTTGGAGAGGGACTTCTCTTAGTGGCTCCCTGTGATGAGTGAAGGATGATGCCATGCAGTGTGTGAGGGACACCATTTGATGTGGAGGAAGGGGTGTGTGTGTGTATGGGGCACAAATGTATGGGGTGCTATGATGGACGCAACACAGCCTGTGTGTGTGTGTGTGTGTGTGTGTGTGTGTGTGTGAGAGAGAGCGTTTGTGTGTGTGTGTAAGAGCTTGTGTGTGAGAGTGTGTGTGTGTGAGAGCATGTGTGTGAGAGCATGCGAAAGAGAGAGTGTGTGTTTGTGTGTGTGAGAGCTAGAGAGCATGTGTGTGATATCTGTGATGAGTGGTTAGTGTGTGTCTGTCTGTGTCTATGTGTGTGTGTTGCTGTCTTTAATGGGTCCAGTATTGTATGTGTGTGTGTGTATGAGAAAGAGAGAGCGTGTGTGTGTGTTTGTGTGTCACTGTGGGGTGCTGAGTCACTGGAGTAAGGTTTGGGTTTTGGTGTGTGTGTGTGTGTGTGTGTGTGTGTGTGTGTGTGTGTAAGGGGGAGCTCCCTTTAATGAGTGTTTCTGTGTCTCCATTTGATGTGGAGGAAAGGCTGTGTGTGAGTGTGTATCGAGCACCCAGCATGTGTATGTGTGTGTTAGTATGTGTACCCTGTGATGAGTGAGTCATGGTGAGTGTGTGTATGCCTGTGTGTGTGTGTGATTGGCACTCTGTGATGGCTGAAGTACGGTAAGTGTGTGGGTTGGTGTTGGTATAGGTAAAGGTATGTGAGTGTAATAATCACACGTGTCATTATGTTTCTCGCAGGCTGAGCTATTGTCGCCTCACAGAGAAGAGCTGTGCTGCTTTAGCATCAGCTGTCAGATCAACCCCCTGCAGTTTGAAGACGCTGAACCTGAGTGACAATGATGATCTTCATGATGCAGGAATTCAGCATCTCTCAGACCTCCTCAAGAGTCCCCACTGCAAGCTGGAGACACTAGTGTGAGTGTTAACACACAACAAGAGATCTGTGTGAGGGGTGGGGGGGGGCACACCGTGATGGGTGAGGGGGGAATGTAAGGATGTGTGTACTATATGGTGTGTGTGTGTGTGTGTGTGTGTGTGTGTGTTTGTGTGTGGGGGGCATGTGTAAGGGGTGAGTGTTTACACACAACAGCAGACCACTGAATGGGGTGTTTGATGAGGCAGGTCGGGTGGGGGGGTACATAATGATGGGCAAACTAAAGTGTGTGTGTGAGTGTATCCCTGTGATGACTGAAATATGGGGTGTGTGAGGGAGGCAGATAGGAATGAGTGAACTACAGTGTGTGTGTTTTCATGAGACCCTGTGATAGGATAAGTATGGTGTGTAATTTAAAGGCGGGCATCCTTCATTGGTGACTAGTGTGTTTTTGGCAACTTGTGAAACGTGTAGTACACTGTGTGTGTGTGTGTGTGTGTGTGTGTGTGTGTGTGTGTGTGTTAGGGGGAGCACGCTTTAATGGGTATTTGTGTGTCTCAGTGGGCCCCTGTGATGATTGAAGGATGATGACGCAGTGTGTGTCTTTCAGTGACTGAGTGAATGATGATGACATAAAGGGGTGTGTCTGTGTGTATGGGGCACCCAGTGAGTGTACGCATATGACATCCTGTGATGAGTGAGTCCCGGTGAGAGTGTGTATGCCTGTGTTTGTGTGTGTGTGTGTGTGTGTGTGTGTGTGTGTGTGTGTGTATGTGTGATTGGCACGGTAAGTGTGTGGGTTGGTGTTGGTATAGGTAAAGGTATGTGTGTGTAATAATCACACGTGGCATTATGTTTCTCCCAGGCTGCAGATGTGTGACCTCACAGAGAAGAGCTGTGCTGCTTTAGCATCAGCTGGCAGATCAACCTCCTGCAGTTTTTTTCTTTTTTTAACATACTTTTTATTGGTTTAGACATGGGATAACATTACAAAACACATAACAACAATCCCCACCCTCCCCCCACCCACAGCAGACAGCAATCAACACAAACACAGAAGGGTAAAAAAAACAACAACAAAAAAAAGAAAAAAAAAGAAAAAAGAAAAAGGGTTTACAAAAAGGAAAATTGTCCACAACATTATTTAAGAACGTATACACAGTACTGTCTCCAGTCCACTACATGCACAAAGGTGTAAGGAAGTATGAGTACATAATGAAATGTATCGGGGCTATGAAGGAGGTCTGGTCTGACTCCAAAAAGTACCCAATTCCCCTCTCATAAGTAAGGACCTGAGGACTTCTGGCAGGTAGTCTATGAAAGGGGACCAGATTTTCAAAAACAAACCCTCCTTTCCTTTTATAATAGCCACCAATCTTTCATGTGGGAGAATGTTAAAGATCTCTCTGTACCATAAAGTAATAGTTGGTGGGCACTCTTTAATCCAGTGAAGTAAGATGCATTTTCGGGCAGTTAAGAGGAGCTTCTCAAGGAGTGTGTATCTTGGAGAGGGGAGATGTAGCACCTTAGAGGGGAGACCAACAAGGAAGACACTTGGATCTCTCTTAATCTCAACTTCAAGGACCTCACTGATTACTTTGGCAACGTGCTTCCAGAATCTAGCTATAAATTTGCACTCCCAGAAACAATGAAAATAGGTCCCCCTTTCTGATTTGCACTTACTGCAGAGAGGAGAGATGGAGCGATCTATTTCATGCAAAATAACTGGGGTGATATGCAGCCTATGAAGTATCTTATACTGAGTCTCCCTCAGTCTATTACAGGTAGATGCTGATCTGATCTTTCCAATCATCCTCAATAAATTCAGTACCCAAGTCGCTTTCCCATTTGCGGGAGATATTGGGTAGCTCATATGTATCAAAGGAAAGTAGTAGAGAGTAAAAAGCGGAAATGAAATGTTTCAAACTTTTGCGGTTCAGAAGAAATGTTTCTGGATCATCAAGATGAGAAGCAGTGGGAGAGAGGTTAGCAAGGGAGGATATAAAGTGTCTTATTTGTAAATACCCAAAGAAATGTGACTTGGGAATATCAAACAACTCCTGTAGTTGTTGAAAAGACATGAGGGCATTGTCTTTAAATAAATGATCAAGTACATAAACTCCCTTATCTCGCCATGCAAAGAACACTGATGAGCTGACGCCTGCAGGGAAGTCAGGGTTTTGGATAATAGGGGACAAGAGGGATTTCCTCTTTTCCCTCCCTACGTATTTAGATATATCACGCCATACTCTGATGCTGCTGTAAATAACAGGGTTGTGCTTTATTTCAGGGTTAATATTATTTGCATCACAAGTAACCAGACTCCATGGGGAGTGTGGGTAGCTAGCCCAAGAATCAACACACACCTCCCCCTTGACAAAAGAATGCAACCATGACCAAAGGTGGCGAGCATGGCAGGCCCAATTATAAAAAATTAAGTTGGGTAAAGACCGGCCTCCCATATCTGTAGGTAGCTGTAATATTTTTAACCTCTGCCTGGGTTTTTTGCCATGCCATATAAACTTGGAGACTGCCTTCTCTAGTTCACGGTTAACCTTTTTAGTTAGGTACAGAGGAAGCATCTGCAAAGGGTATAGAAGTCGGGGAAGCACATTCATTTTGACGAAACTAATTCGCCCAAATAATGACAGAGGAAGATTATGCCACCGTTCCAAGTCTCCTTTCACTGCATCACAGACTGGGGAAAAATTTAATTTCCACAACTCCCTCAAGGCAGGGGATATCTTAACTCCCAGATATATAAAACCAGAGGCTGACCATGTAAAAGGGAAGTCAATTGAAACCTCAGTTTTGTTCAAGCATCCAAGCGGCATGGCTTCAGATTTGTTAAAATTGATCTTGTAGCCAGATATGGTACTAAACTCACTGAAAGTGGTCATAATAGCTGGAATAGACAATCTAAGAGACGTCACAAAGAGGAGGATGTCATCAGCATACAAGGCAATTTTATGCTCCCTTTCTCCCAACCACACCCCCTTCACTTCTGCATGTAGCCTGATAATCTCCGCCAAGGGTTCCAATGCCAAGGCAAAGAGGAGAGGGCTTAGTGGGCATCCCTGGCGCACACCTCTAGCCACAGAAAAAGGCTCAGAGCGACGGCCATTAGTTATGACCATAGCTTTGGGCGCATGATATATGGTTTGGGTCCATTTTAAAAAGTCTCCCCCCAGCCCAAATCTCTGCATAATGTCAAACAAATAGCACCATTCGACTCTGTCAAAGGCCTTTTCGGCATCAAGGGAAATAGCTAGTGCCTTCTGTTTTTTCTGAGATATAGATTGTACAATATTCAGAAGCCTCCTAACATTAGCAGAAGAATAGCGCCCTTGAATAAAACCTGTCTGGTCTGGGTTTATTAAGATTGGGAGCAGGTTTTCCAGGCGCCTTGCTAAAAGTTTTGAGAGCAGTTTACTATCAACTGATATCAGGCTAATAGGTCTGTAAGAGCCACATAAGTCAGGAGGCCTACCTCTCTTCAAAATAACAGAGATGTGGGCAAGGTTTAACGTTGGGGGTAGACAACCCTTGTCAAAACAATCTAAGTACATATCTGTGAGGGGGCCAACTACTACCTTGCAAAATGTTTTATAAAAGTCTGGGCCAAAGCCATCTGGGCCTGCCGCTTTGCCTCCTTGAAGATCACTGATGGTTTCAGAAACTTCGTCCTTGCTAATTGGTCTACATAATGCAGCTTTTTGTTCGTCTGACAAAGATGGAAATTTTATCTTATCAAGAAACTTCCTCCTGACCTCTACAGAGGATGTGCAGTCTGAGCTATACAGGTCTGCATAGAATGACTTCATTATTTTGCTGACCTCTGTTGATTTGAAGTGTCTAATCCCATGTTTGTCTAAGAGAGAAGGAATCAGATTAGACTCGATTTTACCACGTGCAAGACGGGCCAGTAACCGGCCAGGTTTATTGCCTGATTCAAATAGTCTGTGCTTGGCAAAGAATATTTGAGATTCTGCCTTTTGTGTAAGTAACTGGTTCAGAGCAGAACGGGCTGCCTCTAATTGTTTTGCCAGGTAAGTATTTGATGCGAGCTTGAATTGAGCCTCAAGGTCGTGTACTGCCTCCTCAAGTTCTAATTGCCTCTTTGTAGCCTCCTTTTTCTGAGCTGATGTATATGATATAATTGCACCACGTATGTAAGCCTTAGCAGATTCCCATAGAGTAGAAGGACTTATGTCAGGAGTTTTATTCTCGACAAAAAAACGCTCACATTCCCTAGTAACAAAATCAACAAAGCGATGATTATTTAGTAATGCAGGATTCAGTCGCCAGTGTCTACAAGAGGGATCCCTATATGGGGGGGAGATGGTTACAGCAACAGGAGAGTGGTCAGATATAGACTGGATGCCAATTGCACAGTCCGCTATTCTGTCTAAGACAGTGCGTGAGGAGAGAAAGTAGTCTATTCTAGAAAAAACTTGATGGGGGTTAGAGAAAAATGTGTAATCTTTATCAAGGGGGTGTAGTACTCTCCAGACATCATACAAATCTAAATCGTTGAGAAAAGCATGCATTTTGTTAATTTTAGTAGAGGAAGCTGAACGGGGAGAAGACATATCCACACAGGGATTAAGCACGCAGTTGAAGTCGCCTCCTATTAGCATGTATGGGGAGGAAAATGATGCCAAATCTGAAAGTAGTTGTGGGATAAAGGGAGCTTCATAAGAATTTGGTGCATACACACAGCCAAAAACAACAAGTTCACCATACAAATAGCCAGATAGGAGCACATAGCGGCCCTCTTTGTCAGAAATTGTTTTGTCCAGTGTGAAGGGCAAGCAGCGATGTAAAAGAACAGCGACCCCTCTGCTTTTTGAGTTATATGAAGAGTAAAACACCTGTCCCACCCAGCTCCTCCGTAATTTTATGTGTTCTAAATCAGAGAGGTGGGTTTCCTGAAGAAAGGCTATCTGACACTTCTCTTTCTTAAGGAAGGAGAGTATTTTCTGACGTTTGATGACATGGTTAATGCCCTTCACATTAAGAGTGATTATTTTGAGATCACTCATACCTAATTTTTATGTTGTGCAATAATAATACGGCAGATGGACAGTGAGAAGAATTAAGAAGATCAATGTGGGACAGTACACTCAGAAATTCTATAGAAAAGGACTGGAGCAAAGTAAATACAACAAAAAGAAAAAACACACTAAATAACGCTGTCAGTAAGGCACCATCCCCAAACGATGGGCCATAACCCCTTACAGAACAGATCCCTCCCAAAACAAAACAAAACAGCCATCGAGTGGCGCTAAGTGAGTTGGGACAAGTGAAGCTGAGAGGTGACCCTCCATCACTAAAAGAGAACAGTCTATCAGCAGCAGGCATTACCATACCCCTACTAAACCACAGTTTCCTTATCCCCCCCCACCAAATCGGCCGTTCAGCAGTGTAAAGTGATCAAACCAGTATCAGTCAATGTCAATGGGAAAAAAAAAACAGACAAATGATGTCATTTGAACTTAGAGTGGAGAAAAAAACCAAAGGATGCCTAACTCATTAACATAACAGTCTTGTCAAAATGAAAAATCAAGGCATTCAAGTAAAATTAGAGCAGTAGGCTAGTTAGAATTTACCAACAAAAAATAGGCATGTGTAGCCCAGGCTTAAGACCACTCCATTGTAGGCTATGACTAAACATAAGATCCTATGAGTCCATTTAATATTGGCTCCAAGAGACGAAAAAAAATATATATAACTTTAGCCAAAAATGGAGCATTAAGAAGGGGGAAATGGGCAGTCAACTTGTATGTTAAATTGTGTTAATGAGCATTAGCCCCCTTTATATTAGTGTAGCCTACACTGATGATGCAAGACGCAAAAAGATCACTCAGCTTTCAGCAATGCTCAAACCTTCAGTCCTGCTCATGAACTTCTCCACCTCCTGGGGAGTCTCAAAGGAATGCAACTCTCCCTGAACCGTGAGGAAAAGAGTGGCTGGGTAGCGCATCTGAAACCGTATTCCCCTCTGGATGAGTTGTTCGCAGGTGTCGTTGAACTTGCGTCTTGCCTCCCTCACTGCCGCTGATAGGTCTTGACGAATGTAAATCTTGTTGCCCTGATCGAGAATGTCACCCTTCTCTCTGAACGCTGAGAGAATGATTTGTTTGTCGCCGTAGTTGTGGAGTTTTATGATAACTGGTCTGTTAGAGTTTGACTTTCGCGGGCCAAGGGCTCTATGAGCCCTATCAATCTTAATGAACCCTCTTTTGGTCTTCAAATCCAGTGTGTCGTGTAGCCAAGTTTCAAAGAATATCACCGCATTTTTCCCTTCTGTGCCTTCTTTGAGTCCGATGATCCGAATATTATCTCTACGGCTTCGGTTTTCACTAGCCTCAGCGCGGTCAGCTAGGGACTTAACTTTTTGTTCAAGATGAGCAACTTTGTTCTCCAAAGAGCTAGTACAGTCTTCATTCTCAGAGATGCGACTCTCAGCTTCAGTTAGTCTTTTGCTGTTGTCGTCAATGCGACTACCCAGTATGGTTAAGGATGACTGTAGCTCAGCGAACTTCAATTCCATTAGGGCGCTAATCTTCTCCGTAACATTTTGGGCAATCAAGTTGGCCATGCTAGCGTCAGGTTCGTCGTTGTCCATACCGGTCTCAGAGTTGGAAGCAGGTGTTTTTTTCAATTCAGCTGCACGTCTTCTTGTTTCTCGCTGGATAGTGTTTCCATCTGTTCCAGACATGTTTCTTATGAAAAAATATTATAATTTTGTATGGTTTAATCGGTCAAAAATATGAAATATTCGGCCTTCTAGGCGGGAGGGTGACAGAAAGCAACCGCTCACTCTGAATGCATCACGTGACCCCCCTCCTGCAGTTTGAAGACGCTGAACCTGAGTGGCAATCCTGATCTTCATGATGCAGGAATTCAGCATCTCTCAGACCTCCTCAAGAGTCCCCACTGCAAGCTGGAGACACTAGTGTGAGTGTTAACACACAACAAGAGATCTGTGTGTGGGGTGGGGGGGCACACAGTGATGGGTGAGGGGGGGTCATGTAAGGATGGGTGTACTATGGTGTGAGTGTGTGTGTGTGTTTATGTGTATCTGTTTGGTCCTGATTAAGGGGTATGTGCATAGCACTGTGTGTGTGTGTGTGTGTGTGTGTGTGTGTGTGTGTGTGTGTGTTTCAGGAGGTTCTCCCTTTAATGAGTGTTTTTGTGTCTCAGTTGCTCCCTGTGATGAGTGAAGGATGATGATGCAGTGTGTGAGGGACACCATTTGATGTGGAGGAAGGGTGTGTGTGTGTATGGGGCACAAATGTATGGGGTGCTATGATGGACACAACACAGTTTGTGTGTGTGTGTGTTTGTGTGAGAGCGTGTGTGTGTGTGTGTGTGAGAGCGTGTTTGTGTGTGTGTGTGTAAGAGCTTGTGTATGAGAGTGTGTGTGTGTGTGAGAGCGTGTGTGTGAGAGCATGAGAGAGAGAGTGTGTGTGTTTGTGTGAGAGCGTGTTTGTGTGTGTGTGTAAGAGCTTGTGTATGAGAGTGTGTGTGTGTGTGAGAGCGTGTGTGTGTGTGAGAGCGTGTGTGTGTGTGTGAGAGCGTGTGTGTGTGTGAGAGCGTGTGTGTGAGAGCATGAGAAAGAGAGAGTGTGTGTGTTTGTGTATGTGAGAGCTAGAGAGCATGTGTGAGATATCTGTGATGAGTGGTTAGTGTGTGTCTGTCTTTGTCTATGTGTGTGTGTTGCTATCTTTGGTGGGTCCAGTATTGTATGTGTGTGATTGTGTGTGTGTGTGTGTGTGTGTGTGTGTGTGTGAGTGAGAGCGTGTGTGTGTGTGTGTGTGTGTGTGTGTGTGTGTGAGAGAGCGTGTTTGTGTGTGTGTGTAAGAGCTTGTGTATGAGAGTGTGAGTGTGTGTGAGCGTGTGTGTGTGAGAGTGTGTGTGTGAGAGCATGAGAAAGAGAGAATGTGTGTGTTTGTGTATGTGAGAGCTAGAGAGCATGTGTGTGATATCTGTGATGAGTGGTTAGTGTGTGTCTGTCTGTGTCTATGTGTGTGTGTTGCTATCTTTGGTGGGTCCAGTATTGTATGTGTGTGATTGTGTGTGTGTGTGTGTGTGTGAGAGGGTGTTTGTGTGTGTGTGTAAGAGCTCGTGTATAAGAGTGTGAGTGTGTGTGAGCGTGAGAGTGTGTGTGTGTGTGAGAGCATGAGAAAGAGAGAGAGAGTGTGTGTGTGAGAGCTAGAGAGCATGTGTGAGATATCTGTGATGAGTGGTTAGTGTGTGTCTGTCTGTGTCTATGTGTGTGTGTTGCTGTCTTTGATGGGTCCAGTATTGTGTGTGTGGTGTGTGTGTGTGTGTGTGAGAGAGAAAGAGAGAGCGTGTGTGTGCGTTTGTGTGTCACTGAGGGGTGCTGAGTCACTAGAGCAAGGTTTGGGTTTTGGTGTGTGTGTGTTTGTGTGAGGGGGAGCTCCCTTTAATGAGTGTTTGTGTATCTCCATTTGATGTGGAGGAAAGGCTGTGTGTGAGTGTGTATCGAGCACCCAGCATGTGTATGCGTGTGTTAGTATGTGTACCCTGTGATGAGTGAGTCCCAGTGAGTGTGGCTGAAGTACGGTAAGTGTGTGGGTTGGTGTTGGTATAGGTAAAGGTATGTGTGTGTAATAATCACACATGTCATTATGTTTCCCCCAGGCTGCAGATGTGTTCCCTCACAGAGAAGAGCTGTGCTGCTTTAGCATCAGCTGCCAGATCAACCTCCTGCAGTTTGAAGACGCTGGACCTGAGTTACAATCGTGATCTTCATGATGCAGGAATTCAGCATCTCTCAGACCTCCTCAAGAGTCCCCACTGCAAGCTGGAGACACTAGTGTGAGTGTTAACACACAACAAGAGATCTGTGTGTGGGGTGGGGGGGCACACAGTGATGGGTGAGGGGGGGTCATGTAAGGATGGGTGTACTATGGTGTGAGTGTGTGTGTGTGTTTATGTGTATCTGTTTGGTCCTGATTAAGGGGTATGTGCATAGCACTGTGTGTGTGTGTGTGTGTGTGTGTGTGTGTGTGTGTGTGTGTTTCAGGAGGTGCTCTCTTTAATGGGTGTTTGTGTGTCTCTTAGTGGCTCCCTGTGATGAGTGAAGGATGATGATGCAGTGTGTGAGAACATTCCCCAGAACTCTGTTCTGCTGTTTGTGAGAGCATGTCTGTGTGACAGCGTGTGTGTGTGAGGGCATGTGTGTGTGAGAGCGTGTGTGTGTGAAAGCGTGTGTGTGTGAGATCGTGTGTGTGTGTGAGATCGTGTGTGTGTGTGAGAGCGTGTGTGTGTGAGAGCGTGTGTGTGTGAGAGCGTGTGTGTTAGAGCGTTTGTGTGTAAAAGCATGTGTGTGTAAAAGCATGTGTGTGTGAGAGCATGTGTGTGTGAGAGCATGTGTGTTTGAGAGTGTGTGTGTGAGAGTGTGTGTGTGTTAGAGCGTGTGTGTAAGAGTGTGTGTTTGAGAGAGAGCGTGTGTGTGTGAGAGCGTGTGTGTGTGTGAGAGCGTGTGTGTGTGTGAGAGCGTGTGTTTGTGAGAGCGTGTGTGTGTGTATGAGTGTGTGTGTGTTTGTGTGTGTGAGAGAGCGTGTGTGTGTGTGAGAGCGTGTGTGTGTGTGTGAGAGCGTGTGTGTGTGTGAAAGCGTGTGTGTGTGTGAGAGCGTGTTTGTGTGAGAGCGTGTGTGTGTGTGAGAGGGTGGGTGTGTGAGTGTGTGTGAGAGAGCGTGTGTGTGAGGGTGTGTGTGAGAGCGTGTGTGTGTGTGTGTGAGAGCGGGTGTGTGTATGAGAGCGTGTGTGTGTGTGTATGAGTGTGTGTGTGTGTGTGTGTGAGAGCGTGTGTGTGTATGAGAGCGTGTGTGTGTGAGAGCGTGTGTGTGTGAGAGCGTGTTTGTGAGAGAGCGTGTGTGTGTGTGTGTGAGAGAGCATGTGTGTGGTGTGTGTGTGTGTGTGTGAGAGTGTGTTTGTGAGAGAGCGTGTGTGTGTGTGTGAGAGAGCATGTGTGTGAGAGTGTGTGTGTACGATTGTGTGTGACTTGTGAAGGAGTTCTCCTCTGTGTGTTCTGCGTCCGTTGTGATGCGTGTGCAGGCACAGGAATTTGAGGATATTGTTGACTTGTCTGAATCTTCATTGATGAAAGCTCAGTTTCAGCTCGGTCCTCGATGTCTGTTTGTCAGACTGTTGTGTTGTCTGGCTACCGTTCACAGATTCTGAGTCTAGTCCATGAGCATGCGCTGTCTGTCCTGGGTATTAATCAGACCTATCAACGAGTGCTTTGGCCTGGATTAAAGACCTCTTCTAAAGTTCTGCCACTCTTGCCATCATGTCAACTTAAGGGAAAGCCCAATCAGACCATTTCCCCAGCCCCACTCCGTCCTATTCTGGTGATGGCACATCTCTTTGAATGCATAACTGTTGATTGCATGGGTCCACTGCCCAAGTCTGGCCATCAATTTGTGTTGACCATTATGTGCGCTGCAACCCTCTATCCTGAAGCCATCCCCAAAAGCAGTGGTGAGGGGACTGATTGGGTTTCATTCAGTCTGATCAGGGTTCTACTTTGACTTTGAAACTGTTTGCACAAGTTGTGAGAGAAGTGGGGGAGTCTCAGGGCACTTTAGAGTGTTTTCATCAGACGCTGAAAACGATGCTGCGCACATACTGTGTCGACACGAATAAAGACTGGGAAGAGAGACGGCCTCTTCTAATTATGTCCCCTTATGTCAAAACATGATTTAGAAAAACTCATTCATGCCTTTATCTGCAGCAGGGTTGACTACTGCAATGGTCTTTTCACAGGCCTCCCTAAAAAGGCCAAACAGCTTCATCTTGTGAAAAATGCAGCTGCTAGAGTTCTTACAGAAATAATTGACCATATTATTACAATACTTACACAAGCTTCTAGTAAGTCACAGAATTGACTTTAAAGTACTGCTGCTTATTCATAAGTCACTTAATGGGACAGGACCAAATTCCAAGTTTCCAGGCAGGTGACCCGGTGCTTGTGTTACTCCCTGTCCCTGGGTCGGCGCTGCAAGTGACATTTTCTGGGCCCTATAAAGTGAGTGTCGGGTTTGTTAAACGGACTATATAGTCTGCACTCCTGATCGTAAGAGACAATCTAGAGTGTGCCACATAAACATGTTGAAACCTTATGTTGTCAGGGCTTCCAGTAATAAGGCTGAAAGGGTATGTACAGCAGGAGAATCTGTACCCGTTGCTTTAGTGACCACACAGACTTACTGTCCTGAGGCAGATTGGCTAGCTAGAGGGGACGCTGTGCTCTATGGTGATATAATGATAGATGAACTACGGTGTGTCTCAGTGGATTCCTGTGATGAGTGAAGGATGATGACATGCAGTGTGTGAGGGACACCATTTGATGTGGAGGAAGGGGTGTGTGTGTGTGTGTGTTAAGGGCACTTATGTATGGGATTCTATGATATAATCTAAATGAGCACGCCAAAGTTGAAGAAGGGACCGGAGGACGTAGTCAGGTTTCTGGAGTTTATTTCGGCGTGGAGACAATTCAGTCATTTAGAATACAATAGAAGAGAGGGTGACCACACCCTATAAGTGAGAGGAAGGGGGAGACAGTGGGGTGAGGGGTTCACCTGTGGGGGGAGGGGGGTGATAACAGGGTACAAAGGGTGATAGCAGGAAGGAGGCTATCTACGGGGGAAGGGGTTCACATGCCATTTGTTCAGGTCTCAGTGAGACAGACAGAGTACACATCCAAGAATGAGTTACAGATACAAAATGAGGCTACACTTAGTTACAACAACAGAATATCAATATTTCCGGTTCCATCAGATGCAACGCAGTCTGTGACTGTGTGTGTGTGTGTGTCTATGTGTCCCTGTGTCTATGTGTCCCTGTTTCGTGCAGAGTAAGGGGTATAGTGTGTAGTACCCCTTGGTGTGTCTGTGTCTGTGTCTGTCTGTGATGAATTAATACATGAATGAATGAAAGAATGAATATGTGTGTGAGAAGGTGAAATCCCTCCCCCTTCTCACTGTGGCCCAAAGGGGGAGAAGGACTGGCTGGACTCCCCTACCTGAATGGTTGGGTCCGGGTTCCCCCACCTCTGTGGAGGGGTCCAATTGACTCTAATTGGACTAATTTAGCCCTTGGGCGGCCTTATTTAAGGTGCACCTCATTACTGAATGGGGGAGAGACAGACTGAACATGCTGTGAGAGAGAGCTGTGTGTGAGAGAGAGAGCTGTGTGAGAGAGAGCTGTGAGAGAGAGAGAGCTGTGAGAGAGAGAGAGCTGTGTGAGAGAGAGCTGTGAGAGAGAGAGCTGTGAGTGAGAGAGAGAGCTGTGAGAGAGAGAGCTGTGAGAGAGAGAGCTGTGAGAGAGAGAGCTGTGTGAGACCGAGAGAGCTGTGTGAGAGAGAGAGCTGTGTGAGAGAGAGAGCTGTGTGAGAGAGAGAGGTGTGAGAGAGAGCTGTGAGAGAGAGCTGTGAGAGAGAGCTGTGTGAGAGAGAGAGCTGTGTGAGAGAGAGAGAGCGAGCTGTGTGAGAGAGAGAGCTGTGTGAGAGAGAGAGCTGTGTGAGAGAGAGAGCTGTGTGAGAGAGAGCTGTGTGAGAGAGAGAGCTGTGTGAGAGAGAGAGCTGTGTGAGAGAGAGAGCTGTGAGAGAGAGAGAGCTGTGTGAGAGAGAGAGGTGTGAGAGAGAGCTGTGAGAGAGAGCTGTGAGAGAGAGCTGTGTGAGAGAGAGAGCTGTGAGAGAGAGCTGTGAGAGAGAGAGCTGTGAGAGAGAGCTGTGAGAGAGAGAGCTGAGAGAGAGCTGTGAGAGAGAGAGCTGTGAGAGAGAGAGCTGTGAGAGAGAGAGAGCTGTGAGGGTGAGGGGGGAATGTAAGGATGTGTATACTATGGTGTGTGTGTGGGGGGGGGGATGTGTAAGGGGTGAGTGTTTACACACAACAACAGACCTCTGAATGGGGTGTTTGATGAGGGAGGTGGGGGGGGGGTACATAATGATGGGCAAACTAAAGTGTGTGTGTGAGTGTATCCCTGTGATGACTGAAATATGGGGTGTGTGAGGGGGGCAGATAGGAATGAGTGAACTACAGTGTGTGTGTGTGTTTTCATGGGACCCTGTAATAGGATAAGTATGGTGTGTAATTTAAAGGGGTGGGGGATCCTTCATTGGTGATGTGTGTGTTTGTGGCACCTTGTGAAATGTGTAGTACACTGTGTGTGTGTGTGTGTGTGTTAGGGGGGAGCACCCTTTAATGGGTGTTTGTGTATCTCTCAGTGACTGAGTGAATGAAAGATGATGACATAAAGGTGTGTGTGTGTGTGTGGGTGTGTATGGGGCACCCAGCGAGTGTACTCCTATGACATCCTGTGATGATTGAGTCACGGTGAGTGTGTGTATGCCTGTGTTTGATTGGCACTCTGTGTTGGCTCAAGTATGGTAAGCGTATGGATTGGTGTTGGTAACAACACTTGACATGTGGACATGTGGATTACACAGTGTGTGTATATGTGGTGTGTTTGTGTGTGTGTGTGATGAATGAATGAATGAATATGTGTGTGATACCTGTGATGACTGGTGTTTGTGTGGCTCTCTGTGATGGGTCAATTATTGCACGTGTGTGTGTGGGGAGGGGGGGGGGGGGTGGTATGTGTCTAGCACCCGTTGGTGTGTGTGGGTGTGTGTGCATGAGTGTTTGTCTATGTCTCAATGACTGAATGAAGGTGTGAGAGCGTGTGTGTGTGTGTGTGAGAGAGTCTGTATATGTGAGTGTGTTTGTTTGTGAGTGTGTGTGTGTGTGTGTGATAGTGTGTTTGTGTGGGACACCGTGTGTGTGAGTGCTTATGAGAGTGAGTGTGTCTGTGTGTGAGTGTGTTTGTGAGAGGGTGTGCGTTTGTGTGAGTCTGTGTGTGTGAGACTGTATGTGGCACCATGTGAAATGTGTAGTACACTGTGTGTGTGGTAGGGGTGGGAATCTCTTGGCACCTCACGATTCGATTCGATTCCGATTCAGAGGTCAACGATTCGATTCTAAACCGATTCTCGATTCTAAACCGATTATCGATTATCAATTCTAAACCGATAAAACGGTTATCGATGCATCTCAATTTTTAAAACATTTGAATTTGCTACTTAGAGTCTCAAATCACTTCCTACTTTGTGTTTGATAAATCAACAGATCTATTTTTTTATTAGAGAAAAAGTTTTTCCTTGTCACAATTATGACTTTCTATGCAATAATCGATGCAGCTTGCATTTCAACACAAAATGAATATGTAAAAAAAAAAAAAAAAAAAAAAATATTAATTTTTTTTTTTTTATTAAAAAATCGATTATGAACTTTTCTGAATCGAGACAGAATCGTTCTAAAGAGAATCGAGAGAAATCGAAAAATCGATTTTTTCCCCCACCCCTAGTGTGTGGCACCTTGTGAAATGTGTAGTACAGTGTGTGTGTGTGTGTGTGTGTGTGTGCATCACCCAGTGAGTGTACGCATATGACATCCTGTGATGAGTGAGTCCCAGTGAGTGTGTGTATGTCTGTGTGTGTGTGTGCGTGTGTGTTAGGGGTAGCACCCTTTAATGGGTGTTTGTGTATCTTTCAGTGACTGAGTGAATGATGATGATGACATAAAGGGGTGTGTGTGTGTGTGTGTGTATGTATGTGTATCACCCAGTGAGTGTACGCATATGACATCCTGTGATGAGTGAGTCCCAGTGAGTGTGTGTATGTCTGTGTTTGTGTGTGTGTGTGTGTGTGTGTGTGTGTGTGTGTGTGATTGGCACTCTCTGGCTGAAGTACGGCAAGTGTGTGGGTTGGTGTTGGTATAGGTAAAGGTATGTGAGTGTAATAATCACACGTGTCATTATGTTCCTCGCAGGCTGAGGAGTTGTTCCCTCACAGAGAAGAGCTGTGCTGCTTTAGCATCAGCTGTCAGATCAACCTCCTGCAGTTTGAAGACGCTGGACCTGACTGGCAATCCTGATCTTCATGATGCAGGAATTCAGCATCTCTCAGACCTCCTCAAGAGTCCCCACTGCAAGCTGGAGACACTAGTGTGAGTGTTAACACACAACAAGAGATCTGTGTGTGTGTGTGGGTTGGGGGGGCACACAGTGATGGGTGAGGGTGACGGTGTGTGTGTTTTCATGGGACCCTGTAATAGGATAAGTATGGTGTGTAATTTAAAGGGGGGGGGGGGGGTCCTTCATTGGTGATGTGTGTGTGTGTGTGTGTGAGTGTGTGTGTGTGTGGCACCTTGTGAAATGTGTAGTACACTGTTAGTGTGTGTGTTAGGGGGAGCACCCTTTAATGGGTGTTTGTGTATCTCTCAGTGACTGAGTAGAGGATGATGATGACATAAAGGTGTGTGTGTGTGTGTGTGTGTATGGGGCACCCAGCGAGTGTACTCATATGACATCCTGTGATGATTGAGTCACGTTAGCATTTTGGTGTGTGTGGGTGTGTATGCATGAGTGTTTGTCTATCTCTCAATGACTGAATGAAGGTGTGAGAGCGTGTGTGTGTGTGAGAGTCTGTATATGTGAGTGTGTGTTTGTGTGTGAGTATGAGTGTGAGTATGAGTGTGTGTGAGTGTGTGTGTGAGAGCGTTTGTGAGAAAGCTTATGAGAGAGAGTGTGTCTATGTGAGTGTGTGTTTGTGAGAGTCTGTGTGTGTGTGTATGGGGCACCCAGTGAGTGTACGCATATGACATCCTGTGATGAGTGAGTCCCGGTGAGTATGCCTGTGTTTGTGTGTGTGTGTGTGTGTGATTGGCACTCTGTGATGGCTGAAGTACGGTAAGTGTGTGGGTTGGTGTTGGTATAGGTAAAGGTATGTGTGTGTAATAATCACACGTGTCATTGTGTTTCCCCCAGGCTGCAGATGTGTTCCCTCACAGAGAAGAGCTGTGCTGCTTTAGCATCAGCTGGCAGATCAACCTCCTGCAGTTTGAAGACGCTGAACCTGAGTGGCAATCGTGATCTTCATGATGCAGGAATTCAGCATCTCTCAGACCTCCTCAAGAGTCCCCACTGCAAGCTGGAGACACTAGTGTGAGTGTTAACACACAACAAGAGATCTGTATGGGGGGGGGTGGGGCACACAGTGATGGGTGAGGGTGACTGTGTGTGTGTGTTTTCATGGGACCCTGTAATAGGATAAGTATGGTGTGTAATTTAAGGGGGGGGGGGGTCCTTCATTGGTGATGTGAGTGTGTGTGTGTGGCACCTTGTGAAATGTGTGAAATGTGTAGTACACTGTGTGTGTGTGTGTGTGTGTGTGTGTTAGGGGGAGCACCCTTTAATGGGTGTTTGTGTATCTCTCAGTGACTGAGTGAATGATGATGATGACATGTTTGTGTGTGTGTGTGGGGGGGGCGTGTGTGTGTGTGTGTGTGTAATGTGTAGTACACTGTGTGTGTGTGTGTTTGATTGGCACTATGTGTTGGCTCAAGTATGGTAAGTGTATGGGTTGGTGTTGGTAACAACACTTGACATGTGGATTACACGGTGGTGTGTGTGTGTGTGTGTGTGTGGAATGAATGAATGAATGAATATGTGTGTGATACCTGTGATGACTGGTGTTTGTGTGGCTCTCTGTGATGGGTCAATTATTGTAAGTGTGTGTGTGTGGGGTATGTGTCTAGCACCCCCTGGTGTGTGTTGGTGTGTGTGCATGAGTGTTTGTCTATCTCTCAATGACTGAATGAAGGTGTGAGAGCGTGTGTGTGTGTGTGTGTGAGAGTCTGTATATGTGAGTGTGTGAGTGAGTGTGTGTTTGTTTGTGAGTGTGAGTATGAGTGTGTGTGAGTGAGAGTGTGTGTGAGAGCGTGTGTGTTTGTGAGAGGGTGTGTGTGTGTGTTTGTGAGAGGGTGTGTGTGTGAGAGTCTGTGTGTGAGAGTCTGTGTGTGAGAGCGCGTGTGTAAGAGAGTGTATGTGGCACCTTGTGAAATGTGTAGTACACTGTGTGTGTGTTTGTGTGTGTTAGGGGGAGCACCCTTTAATGGGTGTTTGTGTATCTTTCAGTGACTGAGTGAATGATGATGATGACGTAAAGGTGTGTGTGTGTGTGTGTGTGTGTGTGTATGTGTGTGTGTATGGGGCACCCAGTGAGTGTACGCATATGACATCCTGTGATCAGTGAGTCCCGGTGAGAGTGTGTATGCCTGTGTTTGTGTGTGTGTGTGTGTGTGTGTGTGTGATTGGCACTCTGTGATGGCTGAAGTACGGTAAGTGTGTGGGTTGGTGTTGGTATAGGTAAAGGTATGTGAGTGTAATAATCACACATGTCATGATGTTTCTCCCAGGCTGGAGTATTGTTCCCTCACAGAGAAGAGCTGTGCTGCTTTAGCATCAGCTGCCAGATCAACCTCCTGCAGTTTGAAGACGCTGGACCTGAGTGAGAATCCTGATCTTCATGATGCAGGAATTCAGCATCTCTCAGACCTCCTCAAGAGTCCCCACTGCAAGCTGGAGACACTAGTGTGAGTGTTAACACACAACAAGAGATCTGTGTGTGGGGTGGGGGGGGGCACACAGTGATGGGTGAGGGTGACAGTGTGTGTGTGTTTTCATGGGACCCTGTAATAGGATAAGTATGGTGTGTAATTTAAGGGGGGGGGGGGGGTCCTTCATTGGTGATGTGAGTGTGTGTGTGTGGCACCTTGTGAAA